>NC_056726.1:751907495-751997495 GCF_019279795.1 Protopterus annectens | reverse complement strand
TATATATATATTTATATATATATATATATACATACACACATATATATATATATTTATATATATATATATATAGATATTGCTGTATTTATATCTAATAACATATAGGTATATGGATGTCTGCATATGTATATATCTATATGTGGATATTTATATATATATATATATATATATATATATATATATATATATATATATATATATATGTGTGTAATACAGGGAGGGAGAGGTATATATCTATTTAGTTTATATATATATATATATATATATATATATATACATATATATATATATATATATATATATATATATATATATGTATATATCTATCTATATACACTCACATATACATCTACATATTTAACTACATGTCCTGTAATGTTGAATGGCATTGCTGGATGCTATGTTTGTGGGCAGAACAGGGTTATGTATATCTGTGGTGGCCTAGTGATAAACTACATTGCCTATGGTGTGCAGGCTCTTGAGTTCGGGCCTTGCAGGGACTGTTTAATTTGTTGCTGGCCAGAACAAGGCCCATTGGATATGGTGTGGTTAAAGCACTTTTATGCTGTTGTCAGCGGGTTTGCGCGACGGTAACCACTGCTTACTTCCGGTGACATCCGCTTACACATGGTTAGCCTCTCTATTGCTTACTCTGTGTAAGCACTGCTTCCTGTCATGCAAACAGACTTGCACCTGCTTAGTCGTGCTTATTTATCCGTACTACTTCTCTATTTTTGACAGTAATAGTTTTGGGGGGGTGGATTTGTCAAGTGTATGGGGTTATCATTCATTACACTGCTTACTACTCCAGTTCACACATATATGTTATTTATTAGGTTATACAGCTAAATATATTGATCATAACAGTATTTGACATGGAAATAGAATGTACTGCAGTGGGACTCGAACCGGGATTGACTGCTCGTGAGGTGAATGCTCTGCCCACTACAATATTGCTGTGCTGCTTCCTCTGCACATATCCTGCTTTTTATCCTCCTTTTGCTATTTCAGCTACATTAACTGTAGCTAAGTGATGGGCACACCCATGCACCTACGGTTAGCTTTTATCAGTGTTTTAAAAGCTATAGATGGGTTTCATCTTTTAATGTATATGTCCTGTTGCTGTTGTACGCATGGGGGTCTGTTGGTGGGGATATGGGGACACCTGTGAGCAATCTCACTCATTTCCTAATGGCTTCTGCTGTTCGACATTGCAGGGGCATGTTTATTTTGAAGGCTCTGCTCTCAGACATGCACCCTGCACTCGTACATGCTCCTTGTAAGCCTAGGAGCTTGTTCAGTGTGCCTTCTTTACTATGCATGGCTCGCTGCCGTCCTGCTCCCAAACGGGCACTTCCGTGCAGGACTAAACTAGTCCTCTGCATGGAAGTTTAGTAAATCCGGGTTTTGTCATCTGAGAGCAGACAAATTTAATATTGTGTCAGACTCACAATGGGTGTGAATGTGGGGGTATTAAAAGAGATGAAGCCTGTCATAAATATAGAAGAGACAGCTGTGACTATTTGTTTAAATGGCCTAATCTCACTAAAAATGATAGCACACTGCAATTCACTGATGGCAGAACTTTTGTCAAGTTTATTTTAGAAAAACCTGAAAAAAGAAACTTCAACAAAAGGGAAACAAAAGTACCTGCCTCTTTTTGGTTAGCTTTTAATTACTGTCAAGAAGAGTATAAGAGTAAAAATGGAATCTGTAGTTAGAAGTTTAACATTTAATTAAAAACACAGCTGAAGTCTGCAATACATTACAGAAATGTGCAGAAGATAATTTGCATGGTACTTGGGGATTTTACCATGTAAAACAATTAGAAAAAATAAAGACAGCACAAAATGACTCGTCTGATGATGACTGGCCCAGATTCCTTTGGCTCCTCTTCCTCTTATGTGGACTATTATGCCCTTATGTGGACTATTCTGCTTCTTATGAAGCAGATATCCCTCCTACTCAGGGAGAGCAGGCAGCAGGGGAATGATTCAAAGACAGTTCATCTTTAATTTCCCTGATATTTGTACTTACTAAGTCACTTCTAGTACACCAACCCACCCTTAAGGTACTGTCTGCAACACTATATTCCTGTAAAAGTGACATCAACACACCGTTTCAAATTCTGATGAAATGTTAATGAGAATATCAAACAAAAACAAATAGTTACCATCCAAAATGAAAGCCTAACTCTGGAAAAAAACATATAGACAAATTACTATGATTTGGTCATAAAACACCTCCTCTAGCAAAGCAACTACCATAAAGTAATGCAAAAAATGAATTATGCTATTTCCAGTAATTATTGAGAAGAATGCAGGTGGAATCCATCTATCAAGCAAAGATGAACCAACTTCTGATCATCCTCTGAAGATGACTCCCCAGTATCTCATCACCTAATACTCAGCTTGACCCTTTGAGAGAGGTAACTAAACCTGTAGCAGCCTGGATAGTGATGCCTAGCCCACTATAAAAGCAGTCCATCCTTGGACTGCAGTAGATTTTCAAACTATTGCAGATTCTCTCTCTCCCATACAAACACATTTAGCTGAATATGCTGAGATTTTAGAAGGACATGCACAGTTGCAAAACCATACAATTGAAGATTTGCAGGCAGTTTTAAGGGTCTCTGCTCCTCCAGATATTTTTAGCTGTAGGTGACGAAATTCCAAAACTTACAGATGCAAGATTCCTAACCATTAGAGACAACAATAACTACAGTACACCCTCAATACCTAACTGGGCACAAATTAATGCTATTGTACAAAAGGAAAACAAATTTTCTGATACATAATTACAGCCCATAATAGGTTCATAGGTTCATTGGAGGTTACCAGGCTTCTGACCCTAGAGCTCTTGTAAGCCTAGCCATGTTAATCGAGTTGCCTCAACTGTCTTTGGTTAGATGGACATAATTCACAGAGCATGTCTATGATAACCACTGACTACCCCTGTCCATGAAGGACACAGGTGCCACCCTGAGGTGAATTTGCAGTCTTTCATTCATAATAGATGCCTTTGAGGCTTTTTCAGGACATCCAGAACTTAACTATTCCATTAATAACCCACTGGATAAACCTCAAAGTGATTAATAGAAATGTCATTAATAACTATTCCATCAATAACCCACTGGATAAACCTCAAAGTGATTAATAGAACTATTATTTATTTTATTTTACATTTGTTGACTGGGATAGTCTGACTGGATATATATCAATTTTCAGCAGAGACCCGGGGAGAAATGCTCCAGATAACACAGATAGAACATAACAGATATGAGTCAAACATATTTACAAAGCCCTCTAGTAGGTGCTCACAATATACACAGTGTGCAATAGTATACAAAAACAACAGGTTGCAGCAAGCTATTATGAGCAAGAGATGAGTACAATATTAATTTAAATAAGGCATTGAATAAGTAGTGATTAATCAGAGTTAGTACATGGACAAAGCCAGTGCTCTTTAAAATGCTGTTTGAGGTCTTTTTTGAAGAGACTTAAAGAAAGTTTGAGGGTAAGGTTAGATGGAAGTGAATTCCAAGTTTTACCAATGACGTTGGCAAACAGGGAGTCACCAGCTGAGTTAATGGCTTTGTGGGTTTGGACCAACAGTTTAGTGAATGATCATAATTGCCTTGAATTATTACTGTATGGCTTTATGATATTTTTGAGTGGCGGAGTATTTTCAGGGTGGTACAGAATTTTGTGTGCTACTATAAGCTGATTGAACAGAAGTAGGCTAGGCAGTTCTAGCCACCCTAGAAGATTGAGGTTTTGACAGTGATGTGTCGTATATGTTGAGCCTATGGCAAATCTGGCAATATGGTTGTAACAGTGACAGAGCTTACTAAGTTCGGTTTTGCTCAAATTGGAGAGTATAAGGGAGGCCTATAGAAGGGTAGAGAGTAGGTGTGAGTGGGCGATTGCAGTCCTAGCTAATGGAGTTAGAAAAGGTTTGTTTCTATATAATGAGCCAAGCTTCTTATTAATGGTTTTTGCAGTTTTATTTGTATGCAGATCAAATTTGAGATTATTGTCCACTATTACTCCTAACCGGGAAAAGCCGAAAGACACAAACAATTACTCCTAAAAGCTTAGTATGGTCATCTGGAGAGATAGAGGTACTGTTGTTGGATGTTATGAAGAAGGAAAATGGGGTGGATCTACTGGTGGAGATAAAGAGGAGCAGTTAAGTTTTGTTGGGATTTAACAACAGACGGTGAATAGAGAGCCAATTTTCAACTGTGTTAAATGTGTTTTGTGTTAAGGTTTGCAGGTCTAAAGGGGAGGAGGCCGTACAGATCAGGGTAGAATCGTCTGCATATTGAATGCAGGTTGCATCAGGGATGGCAGTATGAAGATTGTTGATGAAGATAGAAAAGATTAGAGGACCTAGAATAGAGCCCTGAGCGATACCAAGGGTGAGAGGTAGTAGGGTGCACAGTTTGCCCTGCCATACTACAGCCTGTTGTCTGCCATTCAGATAAGATATGGACAACTGAATGGCATGGTTATCTAGGAGATGGATTTTAGAGCTGGATGAGTAATTTGTGATTGACCATATCAAAAAGGCCGTTTCCTTTAGGATTCATTAAACTGCTTACTACTCCAGTTCACACATATATGTTATTTATTAGGTTATACAGCTAAATATATTGATCATAACAGTATTTGACATGGAAATAGAATGTACTGCAGTGGGACTCGAACCGGGATTGACTGCTCGTGAGGTGAATGCTCTGCCCACTACAATATTGCTGTGCTGCTTCCTCTGCACATATCCTGCTTTTATCCTCCTTTTGCTATTTCAGCTACATTAACTGTAGCTAAGTGATGGGCACACCCATGCACCTACGGTTAGCTTTATCAGTGTTTTAAAAGCTATAGATGGGTTTCATCTTTTAATGTATATGTCCTGTTGCTGTTGTACGCATGGGGGTCTGTTGGTGGGGATATGGGGACACCTGTGAGCAATCTCACTCATTTCCTAATGGCTTCTGCTGTTCGACATTGCAGGGGCATGTTTATTTTGAAGGCTCTGCTCTCAGACATGCACCCTGCACTCGTACATGCTCCTTGTAAGCCTAGGAGCTTGTTCAGTGTGCCTTCTTTACTATGCATGGCTCGCTGCCGTCCTGCTCCCAAACGGGCACTTCCGTGCAGGACTAAACTAGTCCTCTGCATGGAAGTTTAGTAAATCCGGGTTTTGTCATCTGAGAGCAGACAAATTTAATATTGTGTCAGACTCACAATGGGTGTGAATGTGGGGGTATTAAAAGAGATGAAGCCTGTCATAAATATAGAAGAGACAGCTGTGACTATTTGTTTAAATGGCCTAATCTCACTAAAAATGATAGCACACTGCAATTCACTGATGGCAGAACTTTTGTCAAGTTTATTTTAGAAAAACCTGAAAAAAGAAACTTCAACAAAAGGGAAACAAAAGTACCTGCCTCTTTTTGGTTAGCTTTTAATTACTGTCAAGAAGAGTATAAGAGTAAAAATGGAATCTGTAGTTAGAAGTTTAACATTTAATTAAAAACACAGCTGAAGTCTGCAATACATTACAGAAATGTGCAGAAGATAATTTGCATGGTACTTGGGGATTTTACCATGTAAAACAATTAGAAAAAATAAAGACAGCACAAAATGACTCGTCTGATGATGACTGGCCCAGATTCCTTTGGCTCCTCTTCCTCTTATGTGGACTATTATGCCCTTATGTGGACTATTCTGCTTCTTATGAAGCAGATATCCCTCCTACTCAGGGGAGAGCAGGCAGCAGGGGAATGATTCAAAGACAGTTCATCTTTAATTTCCCCTGATATTTGTACTTACTAAGTCACTTCTAGTACACCAACCCACCCTTAAGGTACTGTCTGCAACACTATATTCCTGTAAAAGTGACATCAACACACCGTTTCAAATTCTGATGAAATGTTAATGAGAATATCAAACAAAAACAAATAGTTACCATCCAAAATGAAAGCCTAACTCTGGAAAAAAACATATAGACAAATTACTATGATTTGGTCATAAAAACACCTCCTCTAGCAAAGCAACTACCATAAAGTAATGCAAAAAATGAATTATGCTATTTCCAGTAATTATTGAGAAGAATGCAGGTGGAATCCATCTATCAAGCAAAGATGAACCAACTTCTGATCATCCTCTGAAGATGACTCCCCAGTATCTCATCACCTAATACTCAGCTTGACCCTTTGAGAGAGGTAACTAAACCTGTAGCAGCCTGGATAGTGATGCCTAGCCCACTATAAAAGCAGTCCATCCTTGGACTGCAGTAGATTTTCAAACTATTGCAGATTCTCTCTCTCCCATACAAACACATTTAGCTGAATATGCTGAGATTTTAGAAGGACATGCACAGTTGCAAAACCATACAATTGAAGATTTGCAGGCAGTTTTAAGGGTCTCTGCTCCTCCAGATATTTTTAGCTGTAGGTGACGAAATTCCAAAACTTACAGATGCAAGATTCCTAACCATTAGAGACAACAATAACTACAGTACACCCTCCAATACCTAACTGGGCACAAATTAATGCTATTGTACAAAAGGAAAACAAATTTTCTGATACATAATTACAGCCCATAATAGGTTCATAGGTTCATTGGAGGTTACCAGGCTTGCGGCCCTAGAGCTCTTGTAAGCCTAGCCATGTTAATCCCGAGTTGCCTCAACTGTCTTTGGTTAGATGGACATAATTCACAGAGCATGTCTATGATAACCACTGACTACCCCTGTCCATGAAGGACACAGGTGCCACCCTGAGGTGAATTTGCAGTCTTTCATTCATAATAGATGCCTTTGAGGCTTTTTCAGGACATCCAGAACTTAACTATTCCATTAATAACCCACTGGATAAACCTCAAAGTGATTAATAGAAATGTCATTAATAACTATTCCATCAATAACCCACTGGATAAACCTCAAAGTGATTAATAGAACTATTATTTATTTTATTTTACATTTGTTGACTGGGATAGTCTGACTGGATATATATCAATTTTCAGCAGAGACCCGGGGAGAAATGCTCCAGATAACACAGATAGAACATAACAGATATGAGTCAAACATATTTACAAAGCCCTCTAGTAGGTGCTCACAATATACACAGTGTGCAATAGTATACAAAAACAACAGGTTGCAGCAAGCTATTATGAGCAAGAGATGAGTACAATATTAATTTAAATAAGGCATTGAATAAGTAGTGATTAATCAGAGTTAGTACATGGACAAAGCCAGTGCTCTTTAAAATGCTGTTTGAGGTCTTTTTGAAGAGACTTAAAGAAAGTTTGAGGGTAAGGTTAGATGGAAGTGAATTCCAAGTTTTACCAATGACGTTGGCAAACAGGGAGTCACCAGCTGAGTTAATGGCTTTGTGGGTTTGGACCAACAGTTTAGTGAATGATCATAATTGCCTTGAATTATTACTGTATGGCTTTATGATATTTTTGAGTGGCGGAGTATTTTCAGGGTGGTACAGAATTTTGTGTGCTACTATAAGCTGATTGAACAGAAGTAGGCTAGGCAGTTCTAGCCACCCTAGAAGATTGAGGTTTTGACAGTGATGTGTCGTATATGTTGAGCCTATGGCAAATCTGGCAATATGGTTGTAACAGTGACAGAGCTTACTAAGTTCGGTTTTGCTCAAATTGGAGAGTATAAGGGAGGCCTATAGAAGGGTAGAGAGTAGGTGTGAGTGGGCGATTGCAGTCCTAGCTAATGGAGTTAGAAAAGGTTTGTTTCTATATAATGAGCCAAGCTTCTTATTAATGGTTTTTGCAGTTTTATTTGTATGCAGATCAAATTTGAGATTATTGTCCACTATTACTCCTAACCGGGAAAAGCCGAAAGACACAAACAATTACTCCTAAAAGCTTAGTATGGTCATCTGGAGAGATAGAGGTACTGTTGTTGGATGTTATGAAGAAGGAAAATGGGGTGGATCTACTGGTGGAGATAAAGAGGAGCAGTTAAGTTTTGTTGGGATTTAACAACAGACGGTGAATAGAGAGCCAATTTTCAACTGTGTTAAATGTGTTTTGTGTTAAGGTTTGCAGGTCTAAAGGGGAGGAGGCCGTACAGATCAGGGTAGAATCGTCTGCATATTGAATGCAGGTTGCATCAGGGATGGCAGTATGAAGATTGTTGATGAAGATAGAAAAGATTAGAGGACCTAGAATAGAGCCCTGAGCGATACCAAGGGTGAGAGGTAGTAGGGTGCACAGTTTGCCCTGCCATACTACAGCCTGTTGTCTGCCATTCAGATAAGATATGGACAACTGAATGGCATGGTTATCTAGGGAGATGGATTTTAGAGCTGGATGAGTAATTTGTGATTGACCATATCAAAGGCCTTCAAAGGTCTAGAAATAGGGCTGAAGATAGCCTGTTGTTGTTCCTTTTTTGGAATATGGTATTTGTAAAAGAAAGGAAGGCTGAGGTGGTGCTGTGATGTGGCCTAAAGCCATGCTGAGAGTTGGCAAGCAGACCGTTCTGAATGAGATAGTCCATAAGCTGCTTATGAATACACTTCTCCATTAATTTGGCTAGTGGTGAGAGAACGGCAATGGGTCTATAGTTGGGCAGTTCTGTTGAACATCTACCTTTGTGCAGTGGGATAACATGGGATATTTTCCAGATTGAGGGAATAGTTCCATCAGTTAGTGTTCTATTGATTAGGATGGAGATGGGAAATGCTATGGCATCGGCAGCTTTTTGTAGGTACTCCGCAGGAAGGAGGTCAGCAGAAAGGGTGGTTGGTTTTAGTCTTTTGATTAGGGATCAGATAAAAGTTGTAGAGACAGGTTGGAAGCTAAAGGGGGGATGAGAAGTAGGTGTGTTAGTGGTAGAGTTAGAGTGGGTGGGAGTGAGTTGGTTAACTAAGGACTGAATAATTTCAGTGAAAAAGTTATTAAAGGCAGTGGCAACAGTTTTTGGGGATTTATGGGTGTAGTTTGATGGGGGTGGGGTAGTAGATTGTCCTGGATGAAGAAGTCAGTTAATACCTGCCCAAAACTTTTGGGGATTGTTTTGGTGTTTAAATTGGAGGTTCTGGTAGTAGTTTTTTTTTGTCTAGCAAAATGAATTTTTTTGTATCATTTCTAAGTTGATGATACTTCACTTGGTCAAGGGGGGCTTTAGTTGTTTGCTATTTGGTCCAGGCTATATTTCTAAGTTTGATTTTTATCTTGGTTTCCTTTGTGAGCCATGGAGCAGTATTAAATTTTGTCTTTATAGTACGAGCAGGAACATGGGAGTCAAGGATGTTCAGGAATTTATTGGTTAAAGTTATGGCTTCATCTAGTGGTAGATTTTTTAGGATTGACCAATTGACCAATTTGGATTCATTTAGGAAGTTAGTAGGACTTAAGTTTTTATTTATGATTGTTTTGTACGCAGTCTTGTGGTGGGTTTTTACCTTATGCTTAATAATATAAGTTAGTGAATGATCACTTAGATCATCTGGGAGAGTCCCAGCTGTATACAAGCTTGGGTGGCTATTGATAAGTGCCCAATCTAAAATATTTTCCCTGTTTGTGGGTTTACTAATCCTAGTAGGGGAGGTTGTTATTTGTATGAACCCAAGCAGATTTATATGGGTGACAGGGGATTCGGCTGAGCAGGTGCACCAGTTGGTATTAAAGTCACCAAGAACAATGGTTTCTTGGGGGTAGGTAGTGGATAACCATTGGATGATATCTTCCAGAGTGCTTATTTTATTGCCTGGGGGAATGTAGACACAGACAATATTTATACTCTTATTATTGTTAATTTGCAGTTTGGTAATGAGGATTTCTGAGTTATTAAATGCGGGCGGTTGAACTGGATCTCTATTAACACTTAATGTATTTTTGTAAAGAACTGCTATCCCACCTCCCTTCTTAGCTGTTTGGTCTAATTGGTGTATGTTGTAGCCTGGGGGGGGGGGGTAATACCTCATTATCAGAAGTAGTAGGTTTAAGTCAGGTTTCTGTAAGACACATTACGTCTGGGGAATGAGCTGCCAAGAGGGCATGCATGTTGGGGATTTTATTATTTATACTTCAGATGTTCGAGTGAAATGTCAGGGGAGCATTTGCAGGACTAGTAAGGGTAGTTTATTGATGGGGTTGGTGGTGTAGGTGCTATTGTCACCAGTTGGAGATGGGCCAGGGTTGGGATGGTTGTCCCCATCTGTAATGAGGTTATATTGAAATCTGATTATGAGCTTTAGAAACTTATAAATAAATCTTAGATAGTGCTTGTCCCTTGGATTAGATTTTAAGGTTTTTATTGGGTGATGAGGTAAAGGGGATGAGGGTTTGGATGTGTGGCTGATAGTTAGGTGACCTAACTTGCAAGACAAGTCTGGGGTGGTAGTTTGACATTTTGCGTAGTGGAATCCATGGTGGTGCTGGTTTTCATAGGTGGTGAGGAGATAAAGGATGAGCATCTGGGGGGGGGGGGCAGAGAAAATACTAGTGTTTTTGTTGATGCTAGCATAGTAAGGGGCCTGGCCATTGTAGTGCACAATTTTCAACCAGGATTTGGCAGGAAAGGAAGAAGAAAAATTGGGTTGTAGAGAGGGAGGGCTACTCATTAACACCCATGGGTGTGGAATGTCATACCTACAGCAGCCTACACACATCTTGCATTCCAAAGCTGGAAAATAAACTTAAAAAGCATAAGATAAACAAATGAAATATTTTTTGAACAATAAAAGCTATTAAAGTTGTGCAAATAACAATGTTATCAGCATCTACAGACTGCTCAGAGGTGCCCTGTGTCTGACATACAAGGCCATCTCAGACCCAGCTTTGATGGAGTTGTTGCATATCCGTAAGTCAAACTCCACTCCTGCAACCCACACACAAAACCTCAACCTAGTCTGTGACATTAATAGAACTTGTTGGCAGGATAGATTTATGCCCAAAGACTCCCTCGTCTGTGGAATAGACTCCCTCCCATGTCAAGCAGAGTACCTCACTAGCCCTCTTTAAGAGGAACCTGGATGACTGGATGGGAAACAGAAAATACACCCTTTGGCCCCACCTGTGTCCCTGCTGGACAGGGGAAACAGGTGCTGACTTTGTGGGAACATGGGCAAAATTCTTGGCTAAGCTTATAAGGGCCTCCCGGCTAATACCCTAGTATTGTCCTATGAACATAGTTACAGTGTTAACAGTCAGTGCATTAGTAAACATTCCAATAAGTACTGTAATATATTATAATACAGACAAATCCCAAATTATATTTTTTCTAAACTTTCACAAATACATTTTCATATCTTGAAAACTATACAACCTAGTCATATATTGTTGGAACATTTTTGTTATCCGGACATAAGCTTTCACATGACAACAAGAAATTCCTCTATAGCTGCATGTTTGCTGATATATTTACAGAAATATGTAAACATATGCTAATTTTATAATTAACAATGGAAATAATAATGGATATCTCTCAAGATGTGTAACTTACAGTGCACATATTAAACACAGTTTTCAAGTCATAAAGTATTAGGTACATAAGGAAATATTGCTTATTTTCCTAATTACTAACAAGCAGCTAGCAAAATTTCTAGTATAACATGGGAGGTTGGCATAATGGTTAAGGTATTTGCCTTATAAACCAAAGGTGCAGGGTTTGATTCTAACATGGGGTAATTGGCTAGGCTTAAAAATGGCCCAGAAAGGCACTTAGCCTAGTACGAACCTATAATGTGATATGAATTAACATTTTCAGTAAAATATCATGTCTCTCACATTGAGAGGTGAGAGGCTGGCATAATGGTTAAGGTGTTTACCTTACAGACACAAGGTGGAAGGTATGATTCTTGCACGGGGTAATTAGCTAGGCTTAAAATGGCCCAGAAGGGCAATTAGCCTAGCACTAATCTATAAACTTATGTTTCACACCATATACCTCAATAAAAAGTGGGTATCTCAGTTATGAAAATATGAGCATAAAAATGAAAACATGAATACTTTCTGCTCAGCAGGACATTGTAGACCAACAGTCTTATACCATTTTGTTAATCACTCCTTGCTATTTCTAATATTACCTGTTATTGGCTGGTAAGTCACTTAAAGAAGTCAGACTCCAAAAAGTTCTGGATGCCATAAGGATTAATTGATAGAGTAGATATTAATGAATTAGAAGCTGAAGATTCTTCAGATCTAGCCAGAAAATATATTCTTGTAATTGGAGTTTCACTTATTAGAGGAACTGATGCTTACATTTGCAGAGAAGATAATGAACATTGAATAGTGTTATGCTTGGCAGGAGCAAAAAATGGAGGATGTCAGACAGGCCTTAGAATCCCTTAATGTAAGGAAGTACGGATCTGTTTTTATTAATGTCTGTACAAATAATCTCATCCACGAGGACTCTCTGACTGTTAGTAGGGAAGTTACAGCCCTCTTAGATAGCATAGCTTGTACAGGTATTTGGACATATTTTTCAACAACTGTATATAGAAAGGAGAGTCAGGTCACTGTGAATGAAAATATATTTTGGTAAATACTTACATAAAAAAATGTTCTGTTTTAAAAAAAATAGAAATGTATTTAACATCCAAGACTAATTTGGGAAACTTGTTCAGACAGGATGCCATGCCTTTGTCAAGATTAGGGAAGAGAAATTTTGCAGCAGATATTTTGTAATGTTTGACAAACACGTGGTAGAATTTTTGCCTGGCTCAAAATTTAACAGTTCACAGATAGCAATACTTGATGCATTTCCGATGGTTGTCAATGCTAGCAGGATTAATAATGAAGTTTTTTTTTTTACTTGTCAATTTGCTATGTTCCCACAAGATTGGTGTTGTCATTGTTTGCAAAGTTATAGAACAATGACTTGAAACTAGTTCTGTCAGGATATAAATGTTTTTACTGTAACAGACATTCTAACAAAAAAAAAGGTGTTGGTGTTATGATAGGAATTAAAGATATTTATGAGACCTGTGATTATTACATGTTCAGTGATAACACCAATACTATAGATTGTGTAACTGTGACAATAAAGAAAACCATGGAACATATACCCATTGTTGGAGGGTATAGACCACCAAAGTCAAGTGCTCAAGTGCTGATGACCTAGAGGAATTCATACATTTATTGCATGAAACACAAGAAGGGAGAATAATAGTGGCTGTGGATTTAAATTTACCAGAAACAGACTAGAATAATATTGATTTAACAGCATTAGTAAAGAAATTATTCACACTGCATGTTCAGGAATAACAATTGCTTTAGATTGTTAAAAAAAAAGAAAGAAACAAATACCAGGAAACATAACATACTAGATATTGTTTGTGTTTCTAAAGAAATTACTGTTATTTCATGTCAAGTTTTACCACTGTTGATGTGCATTGATCATGGGGTTATAAAGGTTAATCTGTTGCTAGATAATTCTGCCAAACTGAAATTGAAACCAATGCACAGAAGATTAATTACAGATGGAAGCACAACAGTCTCTATGTAAAACTAATTGAAGTGATACGTTCAGTGGAAAAACTGCAGAAGGAATGTGGAACATTTTGAAAGAAAAATTGTTTGAGTACAAAAAATCAAAAATGAGCATGCAACATTAGGGGGATATGTTTCCATAAGAAAAATATACCTGATTAATGTGAGAGACAAAAAATATAAGAAATGGAAAAGAGGTTGAACTACAACATTGAAAACTGAAATAAACAAGTTGGACAAACAAATTAAGCATAGTGTGAGACAAGATGAAGAAACATTTGAAGAATTTGCATAAAGATATTGACCATAATCGAAAACCATTTTATAGATATGTAAGATGTGGAAGAAGTGAAGACATATAAAGTGATAAACTGTGTGTAGGAACTACTATTTATTCTCAGACACAATGCATAATATATAATATATATATATATATATATATATATATATATATATATATATATATATATATATATACAGAGTCTTATGCAAGACAGTTTGGCACCACAAAGGAGGTGATAAGTTGTCCTAGTGACATCCAGGTAACCTCGGCACTGAAATCAATTAGATTATATTGATAAAGAACTATGCAAACTGGATCCAAACAAAGCACAGGGAGGAGACAAATTAGCAATAATGACATGAGAACACTTCATCAAGTACTTACAGTAGCATTATATCTATTATTTATGAGATTGTATAAATATAGGGAGATTCCTCAAGATTAGAAACATGTGCTTATTAAACTTGTCTTTAAGGGATAGGGGAGTAGGACAAATCCAGAGTCATTCAAACCTTTAAGTCTACTTTTATGTTGTGGAAACATAATGGAGAATGTACTATTGGATAATTTATTGTCAGAACTGGAAATGTTGGGACTTGAAACCATATATCAGCATATATTTGTTGAAAATGGATCTATTACCACCTGTAACATGATGTTCTATAAGACTATAACAGCTATGAATGAAAAAAAATGTGCTGTGATGTAATGTACATAGATTTAACTTCAGCATTTGACAGGATCATACACAAAACACTGATCAATAAATATG
This sequence comes from Protopterus annectens, assembly GCF_019279795.1. NCBI lineage: Eukaryota > Metazoa > Chordata > Ceratodontiformes > Protopteridae > Protopterus > Protopterus annectens. Next base: position 751,982,965 of record NC_056726.1, on the reverse strand, counting down.
AACAACTAGGTATTGATGTACTCTTGATAAGATGGATAGCTGCATGGCTTATAAATAGGACACGGCAAGTATCATACAGCAACTGGACAGGTGAAATCCTTGGTTACAATCAGGGTGCCCCACAGGGCTCTGTCCTAGGCTCTTACTTGTTTAGATTGTATCTTTCAGACCTATCTTTTTCATCTGAAATGTTCCACAGTCTGTATGCAGATTACTTGAAATTGGGTAAACTGATTACACGTGTTACAGATAGGGGATGTCTGCAAAAGAACTTTACTAAATTAACCATTTGGGCATAAGAGAATATATGTTGATAAATACATTAGAAACAAAGCATATGAGATTTGGAAGACATAAGTTGAAAGGTGAATATTTAATACAGCACACAGTGACTGAAACTGTAGAATCATTTTAGGACCTGTGTATATGGATAGATCCAGGTTTGAGTTTTTCTAATCATATCAAACAATTGGTTAATGATAGTTATAGAACTATAGGTTGTATAAAAAGATTTATAAAGTCTAGGAAATCATAAATGATGAAGTTATTGCTTGTTAATTACATTAGACCCAGACTTGAGTATGGAATAACAATATGGAAACCTTATAAGAAAACAAGCATGATTAAACTGAAAGAGTACAGTGGAAATTTATCAATGGCATCCATGGATGTGAACATTTAAGTTATTATGAAAGACTAAAATATCTGTACTTCTACATTGTCTCATAAATATTTAAGAGGATATTTTTCAGGTATATAGGGCATTCAGAGACAGCAATCCCTGGGAATGATTGGGGTTATCAAAAAGTAATAGAGAATCATCAGACAACCTATGAAGAAGATTGTGTAGGAATGAGAAGTGTATAAATTGGTTCTCTGAGAGAGCAACTGATGTGTGGAACAAACTACCAAATCACATTAAAGCAAACACTAGTTTAGATATTTTTAAGAACAGCCTGGACACTTATTATGAGAACAACTGTTTTGGTATATTGGCAGGCTAGAAGGGAATTAATGCCCTTTCTTGAAATATTTGTATGCATGTATGTATGTATGTATGTGAATCGGAGTCTATAAAAAAATGTTATGCTTGAATGAGTTAATAACTATTCCATCAATAACCCACTGGATAAACCTCAACCTATTGACTTTAAAAAAACTATACAGAAAACAATGATTTTGTAAGGGAGCAAAACTCTCCTGCACCCCTCACATGTGGTGGCTGTGTTGCACACATTAGCTTGTTCATGCTCTCACACACACACACACACACACACACACACACACACACACACACACACACACACACACACACACATATCTTTGCATCTCTGTAGGCATTGACTCTGACATTGCACAACAGTGGGGAAAAGGATGAACTTTCAAACCCACGTTATGAAATCATGATCTCATTTCCTTCCAAGTATTCATTGCTCATTGCTCATTGACCGAACCTCTTCAGTCATTGTGCTTTCACTGAACAAGTACATCAGTACATCAGTAAGAAGGAGAAAGATCCATATAGGAACACATACATGCACACACTTTTGCTGTTGGATGTTCAGGTTTTTCTAGCCTTGTAAATATACTTTGTATTTTCCTGCTGTTTCTAAATTTTCATTCAGCTCCAGCCATAAAGACAAGTTTATATCTGTAGATACAGCTCATAATACTTGTTAGTGTAGTTGTATGTTGTACGTGCAGGACTTGCAGCTCTAGCATTAGTCAGTTACCTCTTTGGCAGTGTGAGCTTTTTAATTAGTAACACTGGGGCTTTCAACACAATTTCCTGTAGGAATTTGAACTTCTAAGTGGTATAAAACAGAGATCACCGATATAAACTCCTTTTTACTTATTAACAAATCATTTTGGTGTATCTATGTAACTTTTACAGCACATTCTCTTAAACCAAGATTGTTTTTATTATTGAACATTCACGCTTCATTTTCAGGGGCCATATTGACCTAATAGTATCTCTTCCCCTGCTGTTAAACTGAAATTCAGTCTGGTAAAAGTCTGAGGCATGTTAGTTAAACTGAAATTGTGATAAATATTAGTATTGTAGTTGTTAGATAGGTCTGTGTGATTAATGTTAATTCATATCTCCAACTGCACATTTGTACTTAGACTAGAAATATGAAAGTAATAGAGTAACCATTTTATTAGAGTATAATAAACATGTTTTAACTGATAATGTGCCTTACCTGGCTACATCCTAGCAATATAAGTTGAGATGCTTAGTCTGTGAAATAATGCACTGTGCATATTTTAAATGTTCTTATCTTATAAATTTAATTTTCATTTAAGTGCATTGCATTAATTTGTATTGTATTTTAACTCGTTATCACTTTTTAAATACCGTTCAGTAAAAACTACAAGAAAAACCCAGCCAAGTTAGAGCTTTCATTTTGTGATACCTTAAGCCTCCTGTAATGGAGGTCCATGGGATATATGCAAATGACCCCTTACAGACATCAACTGTTTTAGCTACATGACTTCTGAATGCTCATGACTTTTTTGCTTTTCAAGCCTTTATGGCTACATTCAGACCAGTAAAGCCAAACCACTCTAGCTGTGGACATGCATGTTTCAGCCTTTTTATTTATGCTTTGATTTGTACTTCTTCAATACCTTCAAATTAATATATCCATTATGTTCTTCTAGCTAATATTTTCTCTCCTCAGTCTTTTTTCATAGCTATCCTTACCCCCCCCCCCCCAATTGACACTGCCCACTCCATGTCCTCATGATTTTCTGCTGGAACTTGATAAAAAAGACCAAAGAAGAGCTTCTCCACTCATCTAGGAAGGACACCATAGCCTGTTTCAGTGCTGTATGCAGATACTTATGCTACAAAACCTTCAGCCCAGACAAATGTATAGTTTGCATAAAAGAAGAAATTGGTGTAGTAGTATGCTGTAATAACGTTTGCTAGTTACAAGACAGTCTTGCTTACCTTGAATTGTGCACTCTGCAAGATGACATCCCCAAACAAATTGACTAAGCGCCCTTTACAATTGCTTCTCTGCCTGTCCCACCATCTTCTGCTGCCATCCCTCCAAATTATCGAATTTCCTCTTTCTATTTAACTTCACTTATCCCTTTTGCATTCTACTTTGAGGTAGACTTAAGGAAAAAGAAGAAGAAAACACTTCCTTTATAAAATGTACTGTTGCTGTTTTCCAACACATATGTTAAAAAAGACATCATGTTCTCTCTTATAACACTGTCGTTTTCCCAGCTTGCAAAATGTGAATCTTGCATAACTGATTGTTTCTGTAGAATGGAAATCTTACCCCTTCTTCTGGTGTGTGGGCCTTGCTTTGTTCACCCTTGCCCTGCTCACACTTGCTCTACTCCCCTACCCTAATCTCAATTTCCACCCACCCCTGCATCATCTAACCTTATGCTTTCACTACTACACCCCAATAACTCTTTCTTCAATTACTTCTCACAAATCATTAACAATTAAATACCCCACACAGTTTTCTCTCTCCACCCCTTTTCCCCATACCTCAGCTTGCTAGTATCACACCCTCCCCATCTCTCACTCCTGTTTTACTTTTCCACAAGCCACTCATACTATAAAATACTTTACTGACTTTTGACATCTAATATCATGACTCCCACTTTACTTAATCCTGCATCTGATATTATTACTCCTACTTTCACACAAATCATGCTGCTTCAGTATGGCCTTACCTTATTTCTACAACTTCTTATATACATTGCATCCCTGCTAATCACAGCTTTAAAAAGATATACTTCAGTTGTTTCTTTCTTTCTAGCCAGTGATATTTTTTCTGATAATTCCTGTGATATCTCCCTTACTTTATTTCACATAGGTCCCCTCCTCTATTCTAAACCCAAAGTATTCAGTAAATGCCTTCCTAACCTAAAAAAAGCTCTTAACCATAACTTCATGGACTTCTATCATACACAAATTATATTTTTCCCACATCCATCAGTGCAGTTACATATGGGGCCTATCAAAGTCCATTTCAACCTCTCACCTACTCAACCCCCTACTAAGACCTTCAACCTGGTTACAGTGAACTTTTGAAGCATATGCAATAAAATTATTCACTTCCACACCTCGATAATCCATTAAACATCTGATATCCTAGCAGCTACTAACACGTGTCTTTATCCTAATATAAATGATGCCTAATTTTTTCCCCAAGGTTATAGTATAATAATGTGTGATATAAAGCAAATAAAAACACTACTTTTCTCTAACAGTTAAATCATAACTACCTACTGAAATAGCATCCCAAAAGTTGGCACTGCTGAAATTCTTATTAGCTTCCTAAAACGCAATACAAAAATCTTATGTATCAAAGTGCTGCATATCCCACCAGGACAAAACATTCCCATCCTTGAAGAATTGCTGTCATGGATATCTAGTACTATCAACAATGAAGCAATCATTCTAGGCAATGTTAATATCAAATGGCAGATCTTATCCTCTGACTTTCCAGCTGCCAACATGAACCAGTTCAGGTTCACACAACTTATTAACATTCCAACCAGATATTAAAAAAAAAAAAAACTAATAACCATGGTTCCACACTTAACTGGATGTTGGTCTCCATCCCAAATAATTATACTACAACTGCTACATTTCCAGATAACTTAAGTGACTAGGTACCAGCACATGCCCACAGAACCATTCCTTAATTGACTAAGCGAAGTAAATATAAAACCACCTGCAACCTCTCAAAATTCAACCAACAATCTTTCACTAACTCACTAAAAGTGATAGACAACTGGTCAGTCCTAATCAGTCATAAAAATTGCTACCCCTAGACAACAGAAACCAGGTAACACATACGTCACAACGTCAGTGTGCCAAGCAAAAACAGCCCCTAAGGCTAAATAACACACTAGTAATCGGTGATTCTATCATCAGGCACACAGACGTCCCACTCACTAGACTGAACAAGAAGAAGGTTACTGTAAGCTGTCTGTTGGGTGTCAGAATCTGCCACATAACCCATGCACTCAGGTCACTCCACAACAAGTACAATTATGACTCTGTCATTGTACATGTTGGTGTAAATGACCTGAGATGTACCTCTCTGGACTACATGAAAAGAGACATGGAGGAGCTCTCTGACCATGTAGCCCAGGCTGGTATGACTCTGACTCTGAGTAGCATCCTGCCCTCACCCAAAATGATGCCAGCATACGAAGAAAAAATGATCAGTTTCAACAATTGGTTAAACTACTGGTGTCATTCAAAGGGGATCCAGTACTTGTCAGCCTGGGGCGACATGCTTGACAAGCCACGTTGCTTCACCAGAGACGGCTTGTACCTGTCACCCCTGGGCTTTCTAATACTGACCAAGAATCTTGCCGTCCCAATACTGCCTTTTTTAGGCAAGGCTCAAAAGACAAACCCACCTCCATAAACAATAATATTAAACAAAAACTGAGGGTAATGCTGCTCAACGCCAGAAGTCTAAACCTCAAAATGCATGCACTCAAGGCTCTCCTTAGTATGGGAGAAATCGGCGTATGTGCCGTGACAGAAACCTGGTTCAAGGCTCCAAGAGAGCACCCCAGCACTACCAGGCTATAACTCCTACCATACCTTTAGGTCCCAAAATCAGGACCGGAACACAAAAGGAGGGGGTGTGTCCATATTCATCAAGAACACCCACACCTCCAGATGAGTAGCACAGCACGCTGAATCTGAGACCATCCAAGTGAAATTGACTGCGGGTAAATTGACTGTTCAATTTATAGCTTGCTACAGATCTCCCACCTTGTCTCAGGACGCTCACGCAGCATTCCTGAGAACATTAGAAAGTATGAAGATTTTACCCAACACCATGCTACTGGGTGACTTCAACTATCCAAACATTGACTGGGAAAACTACTCAAGCTCAAACGCCCTAGCCCAATGCTTCCTTGAGTTTATAAACTCAAACGCCCTTGAATAGCTGGTCACCACTCCCACAAGAGGTGACAACATACTGGACCTGGTCATCACCAACATGGGGAACCTATGTTCCACACCTGAGGTAAACTCGTCATTGGTAAGATCAGATCACAAACTAATCACACTGGACATCCATATCCCGACCCCCCCCCCAGTCAAGGAAATCAGGGTAAAAAACTTCTCTAAAGTCAACTTCACACTCCTCAAGACCGAGGTGGGAAGTTTCAAAGCTCCCAATCAAATGGAAAATGATGAACCATCAGCAGAATCCTTTACAAGTGCATTCTATGAAAACCTTCAAGAATGCATGGACCGAGCCATCCCAAGTAAAACCAAGATCAACTCCTCAAAAAAGAGGAAGCCAGTCTGGTGGACCCCGGCCATAAATAAACTTTACAACAGAAGGAGGATACTCCTGCAAGATAGAACAAAATCCCAAAATAAGAAGGCATCTCTGATTAACATCAGTAAAAAACTGCACTCCCTCATTAAATCATCCAAGGCCAACTTCGAAAGAAAAATAGCCAATGACTCTAAGGATAACCACAAGGCCTTCTTTAACTATGTCAAGAGTCTAGGGGCAAACTCTCAGATATGCTCCGAGCTAGTGTATAATGGCCATAAATACACTGAACCAACCGACATTGCCAACATCCTGGCTGACAAGTTCAGTGTAAACTTCACCCCTCCCTCTCCACCAAAGGGGCTAGCACCCATCCCAGAAGAATGTGGTGCTCCAGATATCTCAGACACACAAGTAAAGACAGCCCTTGCAAAGGCCAAAAACACAGCATCAATGGGACCAGATGCTATCCCAGATTGTGTCTTACACGAGCTTCAAAATGAGCTAACCCCCCATCTTAAATCACTATTCAAACTCAGCCTCTCTACAGGCTATGTACCCAAAGAATGGCGTACAGCAACAGTCGTACCACTCCACAAAGGTGGTGCCACAACTGACCCTGGGAACTATCGCCCTATAAGCTTGACTAGCTTGGTCTGCAAAGCCATGGAATGCATTATCATGGAGCTCATTAACAGGGACATTGGGAACCTCTAGACACTGGACCCCACCCAGTTCAACTTTGTTAAAGGCAGATCTTGCCTCCTGAACTTGGTCGACTTCTTCAAAACAGTCACCAAGGCCATAGATGAAGGGAAGGTGGTCCACACAGCATATCTGGACCTCGCTAATGCATTCAACACCATCCCACACTCAGGAATCATAGACAAACTCACCAGCTTAAATATTAGCCCCTATGTCATGAGATGGGTTGACAAATGGCTCTCAGACAGAACCCACACGGTAAGAGTGGCAGGTGCCATGTCTGACTCTAAACCAGTCACAAGCGGAGTCCCGCAGGGCTCAGTCCTGGGACCCCTCCTGTTCGGAATATATTCCTACGAAGTACAGGCAAAGGTAGAGGGACTGTGGCTAACCAAGTTCGCAGATGACTGTAAATTGGGTGCAATAATTGACTCTCCAGCTGACACAGACATCCTGCAAAAGGGTCTCACAGAGACAAACACCTGGTATCAAAGTCACGGCCTCAAGCTAAATGCCAAAAAATGCATAGTAATCCCATTTGGGAAAAACAAAGTACCTACAAACTACCACATAGATGGGAATCCACTAAGTACAGAAGAAGTAATTAGGGACCTGGGTACCCAAGTAGATAGCATGCTTTCCTTTGATAACCACATAGCCAAAACGGTCAGGGAATCCTTCTAAGTGGCACACCTGATCACAAAGGGTTTCTCATCCAGATCCAAGGAGGTGATTGTACCCCTTTATTCCTCACTCATTAGGCCCATAATCGAGTACAATGCCCCATTTCGGGTGTACCTCACTAGGCACCTGCAACAACTAGAAAGACCACAGAAGTACCCCACTAAGAGGATTAAGGGCCTTAAACAATTACCCTATGAAGCACGACTAAAAAAGCTCCAGCTCTTCTCAGTCGCTTACCGTCTTCTCAGAGGTGACCTATGTCTGACCTATAGGGCCATGTCAAACCCTGAACTAATGGACATACTTCACCTCAAAAAAACGAGATCCCTCAGAATCACTCGTTCTAGCGACTTGAACCTATGTACAACAATAAACAGGACATGCTGGAGGGATAGATTCCTGTCCCAGTGACTCCCCTCACTCTGGAATAGCATCCCAATCCATATTCGACAGAGCTCCTCTCTGACCGTTTTCAAGAGAAATCTGAATGAGTGGATGGGTAATCATAAGTTCTACCCTGGGATCACTTCAGGAGCCCTGTTGACAGAGGCCCAGGTTACTAATCTAATGGGGAGGCGAAAGCCATCACTCTGTGGCTAGGCTTATAAATACCCATGGGCAGATAGCCTAGTACTTACCTATGAACCTATGCAAAAACACATTTCAATACAATATTCCTAGATATCCTGAATACCTCAGCCCCTCTGCATAAAAAGAGAATTAAAACCAATCATGCCCTCGGCTCTCTAAGACTAAGTAAACACCTTATGAATGAAAGGGGCAAAGCATGGTATGAATGTCAAAAAAATAAATTCAACATAAGTATACAACATTTCTGGCAAATCGGTAACCAGGTAAAGAAAAAAAAAAACAAGGAATCAGGGATAAAAAGTTTATTATACTGTCCTATGAACCAACTATAAATATGACCCTATAAAATTCTAGTCTTCTATCAACTTTCTGTTTAACCCAGGAATAAAAAGGGATTCAGATCCATGCCCTGAAAACTTCTCCCTTTAAACAGCCAGCAAATTCAACACATTTTATTGAATGCATAGCCAACTTAAACACAAGTACCACATAAACATCTCCCTCTTTCACTGAAAACTCCCCTAACTCTATTCCTGACACACTTATTTCATGCCAGCCTCCTCTCTTAATAAGCACAATGATTCCCCCTTCTTTACCATTCAAACTGTTCCCATTAGCATTATAAATAAATTTCTTCTTAAACTCAAATCCTGCTCTACCTCCTCTGATAATCCCCTCCAAATACCTGAAACTATCTGGTGAGGCCATAGCCTATCCAATTAGCATCCTTATCAACAGGTTTATTTCTGAATCTTACATACATAACTTACGGAAAAAGGTCCCATGTTATAACACTGTACAAAGGAGGCAGCTCAACTGAATTCTTCATCTTGTATTGCATAGACATTTTGTACGCAGAGCCCCTGTCTAACAGGGACACAGGTGGAATCCTAGGAGTGTATTTTCTGTTTCCCATCCAGTTATCTGGGCTGCGCTTAAAAAGGGATAATGAGGTACTCTATTTGACATGGTGAGGGAGTCTATTTCACAGATCGAGGAGTCTCTGGGGCACAAATCTGTACCACCAACAAATCCTATTGATATCACAGACTAGGTTGAGGTCATGCGTATGGGTTGCTCGAGTGGAGCTTGACTTGTGGATATGCAGCAGTTCCATCAAGGCGGGGTCTTAGATTGCTTTGTATGCCAGACAGAGGTCAGCTCTGAGGAGTCTGTATGAAACTGAGTAGAGGGACAGGACTTTTAGCCTATCTGTATAGGGTAGGTGTTTGAGGCCCTGGATTCTCCTGGTGAGGAACCTCTGTGGTCTCTCCAGCTGCTACATGTGCTTTGCGAGGTACATGCCGAAGGGAGTGTTGTGCTCAATAATTGGCCTTATAAGGGAAGAATACAGGGATTTTATGACCTCTTTGTCCCTGGATGAAATACCCTTACTTATGAGGTGGGCCATGTAGAAAGCTTTCTGTACAACTGAAGCAACATGGTGGTCAAAAGTCAGGTTGCTATCAACCTGGGTGCACAAATCCCTCATTACTGATTGTGTACTTAGGACATTGTTGTTAATGTGATAATATGTGGGGATGTCACTCTCCCCAAAGGGGATGATGATGCATTTTTTGGCATTCAGCTTGAGGCCATGTTTCTGGCACCAGTCATTTGTTTGGGAGAGACCCTCTTGGAGGACGTCCGCATCATTTGGGGAATTGATGACTGCGCCCAACTTGCAGTCTTCTGCAAACTTGGTCAGCCATAGCCCACTGGTTTTGGCCTGCATCTCAGAGAAGTATATCCCAAATAATAGAGGCCCCAAGACCATCCCTGGGGTATGCCACTCATTATGGGTCTACTGCTTGAGGTGGCTTCCCCTATTTTGATTAGGTGGGTTCTATCAGTGAGCCAGTTTGCTACGCATCTGGTAACATATGGATTGATGCCTAGTTGAGAGAGTTTATCTACTATGCCTGAGTGGGGAATGGTGTAGAATGCTTTGGCCAGGTTAAGGTAGGTGGTGTGCACCATCTTCCCCTCATCCATGGCTTTGGTGACTATCTCAAAGAAATTGACCAGATTTAACAGACATAACTTCCCCTTGACAAAGCCAAACTGTGTGAGGTCTAGTGTTTGGAGGTTGCTAATGTCCATGTTAATGAGGCCCATGATAATCCATTCCATGGCCTTGCAAATCAGGCTAGTTAGGCTGATGGGTCTATAATTTCCTGGATCAGTGGACACTCCACCTTTGTGTAAAAGAATGACAGTGGCTGTCCTCTACTCGGCTGGGACAAAGCCAGTACTCAGGCTTTTGTTGAATAGGGTGCCTAATGGTGCTGCAAGTTCATGCCTGAGTTCATGTAGGATGCAGCCTGGGATGTTAATGGGTCCCATGGAGGCTGTATTATTTGCCTTTGAGAGGCCAGTGATGACCTGTTCCCCAGTGATAAGGGATGGGGGTAGGTACTGGGGATGTCCTGATTTACTGATGGGGGAGACAGAGGGGAGACGTTTTTAGTGAATCTGTCAGCCAGTAGATTGTCTATATCTGCAGCATTTGTGCATGTGGTGTCCTTGACCACCAGTTCTGAACAGATCTGGGTGTTTCTTTTCAGATTTCAGACATATGTGAAGAAGGCCGTATGATTGTTTCTAGTAGATGTGGCCAATTTGGACTCAAAGTTGGCTTTAGAGGATTTCACTAGTGCTCTTATTTGCTTGTTCAGGCTAAGGAGAGATTGCTTCCAGTTGGGCAACTGCTTCTTCTTGGTCCTGGACTACAATTTTTTCCTTTTGTTATATAGTTTATTTATTGCAGATGTCCACCAGACAGGCTTACTCTTCCTTACAGAGGATGGTTTTGTCCTGTCAGGTATTCCTGATTCCATGCATCTATATAAATGCTTGTATAGTACTTTGGTATAGATTTGGACATTAGTGTCAGTTTCTATAGTGGAGGAGGGGGCTGTGAAACTGTTTATACCATGTCTCAGGAGGCTGTAATCAGCTTTGGAGAAGTTTTTTTTGTTTGACCCTATCTATAGTGGAGTCAGGGAAGATGGTAACTTTGAAAGTGACTGCTTTATAGTCGGAACTTACCAGGGAAGATGATACCGTAGGGGTGCTGCAGTGGTTACTCATGTTGGTTAATACCAAGTCCAAGATATTATCACCTCTTGTGGGGGTATCAACTAGCTTTTCCAAGGCATTTGCATTGATAAAATTGAGGAATCTCTGGGTATTTGTGTACTGGCATGAGTAGTTTTTCCTGTCTAGGGTTGAGTAATTAAAGTCACCCAGGATCAGGGCAAAAAGTTGAATCTTGATAGATTTGAAGAGGTCCAGATAGGTGGATTTGGCATCTTGAGTCAAATTTGGGGGCCTTTAACTAGCTATAATTTGAACAGGGGTCTTGTCAATGGTTAACTGCACATGGAGTGTCTCCTGTGTGTTATACTGTTTGACCAGCCTGGCGGTATGTGTGCCTTTAATATATATATTGATACTCCACTTTCTTTGGCTCTGCTGCTCACATTTTGGGGTCTGAATGTATGATAGGATGAGTAACCAGGCAAGGCTAGGGTGCTTTCCGCAGCTTTGAACAAGGTTTCTGTGACTGCACAAATGTCAGCATCTTCCAGGGTTAAGAATGCTTACAATGAGTGCTAGCATTTAGCAGCATGACCCTCAGTTTGTGTTTTGATGAGATTTTTATGTTGGTAGTATTGACCTCATGACTTTTCCTAAAAAAGGCACTATGGGGGCAGGAAGGGCCTTTGCCAGAAGCCTAAAGCCCAAGTGAGACAGATGATGACCATCTCAAGCAAAGCATCATGGTCTGTCGATCATATCTTCCCAGACTGGAATGACTACAGAAACTAAGCCAATTGTTAAAGTCAATCATTTTCTGTTTGTATTGAAGCATCATTCTGGGTGATGGTAGAATGCTGCTTAAGGCCAGAGACATACCTGCCTTGGATACATATTCAGTGAGCTCAGTCATGTCTCTCTTCATATAGTCCAGGGAGGTATGTCTCAAGTCGCTCATGCAAACATGGACTATGACAGTGTCATAACAGTACCTGATGTTGAGAGACTTGAATGCATGTGTGATATGGTGGATTCTGGCACCTGACAAACAACTAATTAAATTTCTCCTTATCCAGCCTGGTGAGAGGCACATCTGTTTGTCTTACAAAGGAGTCTCCTATGACTAATATTTTGGGTTTATGGTTAGGCCTTAGTGGTTGCGAGACACTGATGTGTGGACTATGCATGGTATGTAGTGTGGAGGGTTGTGGATTTCTCATGTGTTTTTGCCCCTGAGGTCTCCTTTGTTTGGTTTTGCTTTTGTTGAGAACCTATGCATATGTGGGTGTGTGTTATGTGGTTGTGGGTGGTGTTTGAGGGTGTAGTGATTGTGTTGACAGCCTTCTCAGTGGCAGATATACTGGCTTGTGAGGGAGAGAGCATAGATTGTAGCTTTTTTATGTAATTGCATCTCTCACAAATTGTGTTCCTATGTGGTAGTAGTAGATGGTTGTCCATGTACATGAGACAGTTGCTACACTGTCTCAGGATGCCCATATCAACCAGGCTGGTAGGAGAAACTGTAGGAAATTGTCCATCCATATTTGTCAGAATCTGAGGGAGAGAGGCCAGGGGGAGCTAAGGGTAGGCCTAAAGCCCAAGTGCTTAAACCAAAACTAAGAGGCTTAGAATAACACTTAAAATTTAAACATGCTAAAAACAAGTAGTAATAAATGCATCAGAAAAGATGCATTTGAACACTTTTGAGAACAAGTAGCAGAAAGACCAAGATGGAGTGATAGAGTAGGATGAGGAAACACAAATACTGTACAAGTAGCTAAAAATGTTTTATTTATTTATTTTTTATTTATTTATTTATTTTTTAGTAAAGTGGAATGAGAGAAAGGAGATAATTCAAGGTTAAGAAACTAAGGGGGTAGCCTTCCCAAATGTTTCCTCTGTATTTGGTAGAATGAGCTAATGACACTGGACTGGGAGGAGTGTCTCAGATCAAATATACACTAGGAGCAGACAACTGCAAAGCTACCAAGTATAAGAACAACACACCGATAGGGAGGGAGGGTGAGAAACTATGCTACAGCTACTAGCTACCCTATTTTAGGCAGAAAACACTACAGAAATGTTTATCACAGCAGAAAAACAACAGTGAGACACTAAATGAAAGTTTTAAAAAGATCAAGGAGGAAGGGGATTCTAGAGAATGCTTTTAACTGCAAACAAAACAGTTATATGATGCACTCCTTGGCGAGAAATCAGAACAAACAAACAGATGCTTAACAAATTGAGAACATTTCCAGTTAATACCTTTCACAAAGTGAAACTAGCAAAAAAAGTTTTACAGACAGTGTGACAGTAATAAAAGCGATTTAAACAGGCCCTGTAAAGCAAACCATTTCAGTACTATAGTGCAGATTAGTTTATACCAATTAAATACAGTACAAAATAGTAGGCAGCAGACAATAAAAAGTGTTATAAATGGTTAGAATAAGTAATAACTAGTAAAAATAAGCAACACAAACTTATTGTTATATATCACAGATCAGAGTTGTGATCAGTGCCCCTACTCCGTTCAGCTCAGTGTGAATAAACATAATTCCTCTGAAAGGCAGGGCCTAAATACCAGAAGGTACAACCTGAAACAACTTAAAAAAAAAGATCAGAAGGACAAATGAGTGCTTACTCCAAGCCCCTAGACTACCCAATCTTTACCAGTCAGCAACTAATCAACACAATCCTCTCACAAAGGTATAGAAAGGATTCTGCTAATTCAAGATGGCCTGGGGCATGTGCTTAGAACAAACAACCACTGCAAACAAGCAAAGAGGCCCAGAAACAGCAAATCTGAACTGGGACTATGCTACAGCTACTAGCTACACTATTTTAGATAGAAACCACTGCAGAAATGTTTATCACAGCAGAAAAACAGCAGTGAGACACTAAATGTAAGTTCTAAACAGATAAAGGAACAAGGATACTCTAGAGAAAGCTTTTAACTGCAAACAAATCAGTTATATGATACACTCTTTGGCAGGAAATCAGAACAAGCAAACAGATGCTTAACAAATAGAAAAAATTTCCAGTTAATACCTTTCAAACAGTGAAACTAGCAAAAAAAGCTTTTCAAACAGTGTGACAGTAATAAAAGTGATTTACCAGACCCTGTAAGGCAAACAATTTCAGTACTATGGTGCAGAGTAGTTTATAGCATAAAATACAGTAAAAAATAGTAGGCAGCAGACAAACAAATTGCTATAAATGGTTAGAATAAGCAATAACTAGTAAAAATAAGCAAAGGAAAAAAACATACTACTTATTGTTATAATCACAGATCAGAGTTGTGGTCAGTATCCCTCCACCGTTCAGCTCAGTGTGACTGACTCTCACCTTCACCTTCATATTACTACTACCCCTTTATGTATTCTCTCTCCAACTTTCTTTTATACTTCAGCTTTTCCTCCCCCCTCTCTGCCTGCCACATTTTGTCTGCTCCCTACTCTATCTATAATACTTACTTTTCTTCCCTTGTGTAACTATTAGCTCTCTGCTCATTGATTTTGTTTTAATTCATCTTATAAATGTAATTTTTACCCTGCTATACTACAGTTATGTAAAATCAACTATTTACTCTTATAATACACGTAAAATATATGTGATTTCAAAGTAAAGTAGTACATCTGTTTCTTGTTTTCATATTTTGGCATGTACCGTTATGACTTTGGTTTGTTTTACTATGACTTTAACTTGTTTTCTCTCCAGGCCTGTGCAGAAAATGGGCACACCTAGCCCAGTCAGATTTTCCCAGTAAGCACGTTGCAATAAATAAATAAATAATTAAATAAATATATACATTTTTAAATATATGTATCTATCTGTCTATATGAATGTCTCATGAAATATTTAATGTCTTAAGATGAACATTTAAAGAGTGATCATTTTAGAGCAAATTTAAATTGATTGAAAATATGGAAAAGTAAAATTATTTTTTTTCAGGGGACAAGACTCCTGCATACAACACACCCCCTGCTAATTATATATACTAACTCTAAGATCCCACAATAGTGATGTAAGGGCACATTCCCTTATCAAGCTGCAATGTGATCCCATGCAAAAGGCTGCAGGCAAAAACTCTGTCTAAAAGAACATTTGCTCATACAAGCTTTCACTTTTTTTTACAACAGTTAAACGCATTCACTCATATGAGTGTTCACACTTTCAAACAGTAACCATATAAGTGTGTATATGTGCACACACACACACACACACACACACACACACACACACACACACACACACACACACACACACACATACACTGTGTAGTGTTGCTTTTGTTGACAGCCAGAAGTGCAGGGTTGTTTGAGCGAATCTATCAGATGTTTGCTTTGCCAAAAAAGCTAAGTGGGATGTATACTAAGTGTGTGTGTGTGTGTGTGTGTGTGTGTGTGTGCTTGTGTGAATGTATATGTTGGGTAAGGGTTAGAGTAAGGGTTAAGTAAGAGGATAGATTAACTGTGTGCATGAGATTGTGAGTGTTAAGGGTTAGGATCAAAGTTAGCTAAGAGCACAGATTTAGTGCAGTTGTGTGTATGGAATGTGTGTGATTGTGTGTGTGTGTGTGTGTGTGTGTGTGTGTGTGTGTGTGTGTGTGTGTGTGTGTGTGTGTGTGTGTGTGTGTGTGTGTGTGTATATGTGTGTGCTCACATAGTGAGTATCCAAACTGTCTTGTGTAGTGGTAGTGTTATGGGAAGGGCTTTTTTAAAGTTAAGATGCACATTAGGGTTAGGGACAGGAGCAGGGCTAGGGTTACCATGTATTAGTAAGAGAGGGAGAAGCTCCACCTTAGTAATGTGTGTTAACTCTAACTGTAATGCTGCCCATACCCATAACCATAATATGCATCTTAGCTGTAAAAAAACGTTTCCTTAGAGAGTCACTGTGTGCATGTTTTGTATGCCAACCAGGTGCCATGTTGACAACTGATCATATAGTCACATAAATGGATATATGCATATAATATACTATGTGTGTGTGTGTGTGTGTGTGTGTGTGTGTGTGTGTGTGTGTGTGTGTGTGTGTGTGTGTGCGTGCGTGCTTTATCTCAGTATATTTACTATATTAGTTTTTGTTTTTTACTGATCAGAACAAATGTGAAGCATTTTAACACAGTATAAAGAAATAGTGGAACATAAAATACTTATCTTACTGAATTATTCTGGAGTATCCCAAAAAATGACATGTACAATAAATCAATTGATTATCTTAAGTGTTCTTAAGTGAAAGTTAGAATTTTATATATATATATATATATATATATATATATATATATATATATATATATATATATGGGTTTAGTTTTTTTAGTAAAATCCTTCAAAGAGATAATGGTATCCACTAATCCCATTCTCTGTGAAGGACAAACCTCAACATTTGAATGAAGATTTCAATTTTAAATGTTACCAAAATACATCTGACATGTGTATAACCATTTAGTTTGACATTTGTGTTTATGTCATTGGTATCTCACCACAATTTTTTATTCAGAGTGACATTTCTTATTCTGATTGGTTTGAAGCTTTTACGACCATTGGGTGAATACAACACTGTAAATCTGATATGATGATTTTTTTTCTAAGAGGAAATCATTTATCTGTGTTTAGTTTGTTTAGTTTTAATAAAATAATTTTATCATTGCTCAAGTTGTTGCTAGATATTATTTACTTCATTCTATGCACCTGACAAATGCCATCACATCTGGATGAATGGATGTGATAATATTATAAGAACAGCTGGGTTAAAAGCAGCTTACATGGTATTCATCTGCACTGCATCATGAGTTTCACCCAAAGTGATACATATGATTAGTCTGACATAGTTGCACTTTGATAATCGTGTCCAGTGTATGCAACTTTTGTAAAGTATGCAAACAATTATTGAATGGTTCATATATATATTTGTGTATCATATATGTATATGCTACATTTTAGTCTTCATTCTTATTATAATGTCATACAACTATTGTGTAACTGTTATAGTTTCCCCAAGCTGAGTGAAATTAGTCTGATGGAATCAGTGCTCTACCCCATTTAACAAATTCAAAATAAAATTAAAATTAACAAAAATAAATAAATATGATATGGTAATGTGACACCCCTACACTGGCCCAGTAATCAAGGAGCCCCAATCCTCACCACTGGCAACAGTGGGGAATGTACATGTTGGGAGGATGACAGGTACACACACAGTAAAGTACAATTTCCCTTAAGAGCACACAGAGATCACAGTCAGTCTGGGCCTGGTTTCTTCCTCTTTCCCCAGACCTCCAGTAAGACTCCACAATGGCACAGCTATAGAGCTGAGATTGCAGCTGAGTGGCCAAACCAAGATCTCAAGTACCCTCTCTGTCCAACCAGTGCTTTGTGTCCCTGCCCAAGCAGCTGACACACACTCTTGGAGATTTGATTTATATACAAACATGAAAACACACACACACACACACACACACACACACACACACACACACACACACACACACACACACACACACACACACACACACACACACCACACTCCTGGGAAAGGCTGGCACAGGTTTACTAGCTATGCCCCATCTGTCCAGACTATAAGGTAGTTGTGACTGCCATCAGCCACTCTTTATCAGCTAAGGCCCTTAGCAAAGGGTGTGCAATCCTACTGTGTAATATTACTATTAATCCAAATGGTAGTCTGACCAAGAGCAAGGCTATTTAGGAGTGGCCGGTACAGTGTCATCAAACCGATATGCAATTAAATATCTCTAAACAGACCAGCCACAATTAAAAGGTCTAAATATATTTAATAATAAATAATAAAAGAACAAGACAATACACAGTAAACAAATACAGTTACTTCAGAGTTCAAAATCACAGGAAATATTTAAAACAACATTGCAGGACAGTCTCAAATAAACAAAGGAAACATCTACTATATTCCTGTCTGAATCTAAAACAGTTACTATACCCTAAACACTTACTTAAAACAAGGCAAGGTGAGTGGATGTTTCCCAGCTGATGCTGTCAGGTCAAAGACAAATACAACATGCTTACTCTCTCTCTCTCAGAGAGTTCTTATATTAATATCAAATATTACTGCTGGGTTAGCTTGGATGATATCACCTTTTGTCACCTGACTTTAGTTCCCAAACAAAACCCACATTGTCAGAAACTATCAGCATGTAACATCTCTCTGTGAAAATACATGGTCTTCAGATGTTTGCAACTGCTAAGAGACATAAAACAATAAAACACTTACAAAACAACACAGAGAGTCCCCTAGTGTAGACATCCTGTCTCCTGTTGACTGAAACTGAAAGATAACTTTTATAGCACAATTGTAAAACAATTTAATTTCAACTGTTTTCTTGAAGTTTTGCAAATGAACCCTCTATATTCTAGTTTCCACTGTTAAAACATATATATTTACACAATTACAATAGTTTATATACATTTCTGTTCTAAGTCAGCAGGGCATACTGTGGTTACATTTTAGCTCAGTATGTAACATACAGTTCTAACACAATTGTAGCACAAGCATCTTACATGAAGCATGTTGGCATTTACAAATGACACATAACCACTTACAAAATTCCAGATAGCTGGTTTGACAGTATCTCCTTCTGTCATGTTTACATATAAATCATATTAATATGTACTAATGACATAGAATTATTTACAAAATTCCAGCTAACTAAGTTTGCAGTATTTCCTTTTGTCACACTTCTTCCCCCTCAAAAAACTCAAGCTAGTTTTTCAAGTGACCCTTGAGAAATGTTGCTTGAGAGGGTGAGTGGGAATACACTATCCTATACCGTCTTGAGATTCTAGCTGACTTGTCATTGCTGACCCCAGTACAGTGCTGCACTGTCCCATCATATGCCTGAAATCCTAATCCACCATAGTAATTTGGGATTTGGCTGGCTGGCTCCCTGTAACCATAGATCCCCCTCAGACTCCTCCTGTCTTGTACTGCAAATAACTAGCACCAGGGCCTCTCTATTATGGGAAGGTTTCATTATGTTAACATGGTATAGTTTGTGCCACTCCTCCTGCCTAGCAGTTCTACCATGTAGTTAACATCACTGACCTTCCTTACCACCTTGAAGGGTCCATATGAAGCTGCCTGTAGCTTGTTGTATCTGACAGGAATGAGAACCATAACCTGCTGCCCCTCAGTATTCTCTCTAACTCAAGCATTCCTGTCATTTCAGACCATTTTCTGCTACTGGACTTCTGCCAGGTTCTCCTGAGCCAAGCTCATGAGCTCCCTGAGCTTTTTCCTGATGTTTAGGACATATGCCACAACATGCTGCTTGTGAGATTCACACTCACCCTCCCACTCATCACAAATTAAATCTAGAGGCCCCTCACCCTATGTCCATATAGCAACTCGAAGGGTGAAAAACCTGTGAATTCCTGGGGAACCTCTCTGTAAGCAAACAACAGATGGGGCAAATATTTGTCCCGCTCCCTCTTGAACTGATCTGCAAATGACCATAGCATTATCTTGAGTGCAGAGTTTAACCTGTCAACAAGACCATTAGTTTGGGGATGGTAGGATGTGGTTTTTAGATGCTTCACCCCACAGTGCTTCCATAGACAAGCCAGTAGGTCTGATGTGAAATTGGCATGTCTGGCAGTCAGTATTTCTTTTGGGAAACTTACCCTGCTGAAAATCTCTAACAAAGCATTTGCCACCTTTTCTGCCTCAATAGAGGACAGAGTCACCGCCTCAAGGTATCTGGTAGCATAACTGACTACCACTAGGATATACTTTTCCCCTGTGGAACCTGAGGTACTCAGAGGCCCCACAATATCCATAGCTACCTTCTGAAATGGTGCCTCAATTACAGGCAAAGGCATCAAAGAAGCTTTCACCTTGTCTCCCACCTTGCCTACCCTTTGGCACTGCTCACAGGTCCTACAGTACCCTGTTACATCTCTGGAAATTTCAGGCAAATAGAAGTTCTGCATAATATGTCTCTTTGTATGTTTTATGCCCATATGACCTGCAAAGGGAATATCATGGGCTATGGCTAGAAGTGCCAGACAGTATGCTCTAGGCACTACCAACTGCTGTATCCTCTCACTGTCTAGCCGTCCCTCAGGGATCCAATCTCTATACAGCAGCACTTTGTCCCAGTATACAGATTTCCTCTTCCCTTGAGAATCAGGTGCCTCACTAGCTACCTCTCTCTCAAGCCTTGTAATGTAAGGCCTGAGAGCTGAGCCTGTCTCGACTCTCTCTTTGTAACCATTCCCAGCTCCCCTTCAACAGGAAGCCTGATATCTTCTGACAGCAGTGCCTGGATACTACTACTCACCTCTGCCCTTGCAGTCACTCTGCCCAAAGGAACATCAGTATCCACAAGCAGCTGTGGCTCACCTTAAGTCTCACTACTACAGGGTAGCTCCCTCACTGAAGTAACCATCTCACCAGTCTGGGTTGCAAATGTGCAGTCTGTCTGGGTCTCCCCCAGGCTACCAGACCCACATGCTTGTCTCCAAGCCTGACTGCATGTAACTGCATGAATGCACTGCACTGCATTATCAAAATCCTTCCCTATCAGGACATCTGCAGGATGGTAGTTTGCTACCCTTGTTATCTCAAGACAACCTACTGTTAGCATTTTGTCATTCCCACTTACTGGCTCTCCCACATTATGTTCCCCACCTTGCCTCCATGGACATCTATATGCAACATGGCCCCACTGGTTGCATTCAAAACATTTAACCCTAGGTTCTGGATGTGTACCTGGACTAGTGGCTTCCCCTGTTACTGTCAGATTTTGTTGGGGCAGTCTGGGCTGCCCCCCATGGGTTCCCTTAGACTCATGAGCAACACCGGGGTCCCTTTTCTGTGCAGGGATGCCCTGCTTGCTAGGTATGGGTCTTCCTTCTTCCCCACCTTATCTACTGTAAGGCATTGTCTATAAGCTAACCAGATCCTCATGTCCTCAGGCAAAGTGCTAAGGGCTTGTTCCCTCAGCAAACGTTCTGCCAGCCCTTCAAAAGTGGTGACCTGACATCCACTCACCCACCTATGAAAATAAGTGCGTAGTTCAGCAACATATTCACACACATTTTCATCTGCCTTCCGTCTATGCTCATGAAACCTTTTCCTATAAGCTTCAGGTGTTATCTTAAAAAATTCTAGCAAACAGTTCTTTACAACATTACAATTTAAAAAGTCATTATCAGACAGTTTGGCTAGAGCATTTACAGCTTTACCCATGGAACAAGGGGACCAGGAACCGTACACAAAGCCCTTGGTCAACATTATATTGTTTACATACCCTTTCAAAACATTTTTTTTTCTAAGCTTGTTTCCTGCCTTTCCTGTAACTAGTTTAGTCCAGATACAAATTTGCTGTAACCAGGACTGTTTGTAAACTTCTGAACCTTTAAAGCCTTTCTGTGTTGGAGGGAAGCCTTCTAGCTTATCATTGGGAGTGATAAGCACTAGGTAGCCTATCTACCACAAGAGTGGTTTCTGGCCCAGAAATTGTAGTTTATTGGCTGTTTGGGCAGTTTTTCCATCTCTTTCAACTTTCTGGTTTAAAAGCCTGCATTTGTGCTTGTTTCAAACCTTTCCTGTAACTAGTCTAGTCCAGATACATATTTGCTCTATCCATGACTGTTTGTAAGCTTCTGAGCCCCCAAAGCCTTTCTGTGTTGGAGGGAAGCCTTCTAGCTTATCAGTGGAAGTGGTAAGCACTAAGTAGCCTATCTACCACAAGAGTGGTTTCTGGCCCAGAAATTGTAGTTTATTGGCCATTTGGGCAGTTTTTCCATCTCTTTCAACTTTCTGGTTTAAAAGTCAGCATTTGCGCTTGTTTCCCACCTTTCCTGTAACTAGTCTAGTCCAGATACAGATTTGTTGTATCCAGGACTGTTTGTAAGTTTCTGAGCCCCCCAAGCCTTTCTGTGTTGAAGGGAAGCCTTCTAGCTCATCAGTGGGAATGGTAAGCACTAGGTAGCCTATCTACCACAAGGGTGGTTTCTGGCCCAGAAATTGTAGTTTATTGGCCGTTTGGGAGTTTTTCTATCTCTTTCAACTTACTGGTTTAAAAGCCCACATTTGCACTTGTTTCCTATCTTTTCTGTAACTAGTCTAGTCCAGATACAGATTTGCTGTATCCAGGACTGTTTGTAAGCTTCTGAGCCCCCCAAGCCTTTCTGTGTTGGAGGGAAGCCTACTAGCTTATCAGTGAGAGTGGTAAGCACTAGGTAGACTATCTACCACAAGAGTGGTTTCTGGTCCAGAAATTGTAGTTTATTGGCTGTTTGGGTAGTTTTTCCATCTCTTTCAACCTTCTGATTTAAAAGTCAATGTTTGTGCTCATTTCCCACATTTCCTGTAACTAGTCTAGTCCAGATACAGATTTGCTGTATCCAGGACTGTTTGTAAGCTTCTGAGCCCCCCCAAGCCTTTCTGTGTTGGATGGACGCCTTCTAGCTTCATGGGGGCGGTAAGCACTAGGTAGCCTATCTACCAGAAGAGTGGTTTCTGGCCCTGAAATTGTAGTTTATTGTCCATTTGGGCAGTTTTTATATCTCTTTAAAAGCCTGCATCTGCACTTGTTTCCCATCTTTCCTGTAACTAGTCTAGTCCAGATACAGATTTTCTGTATCCAGGAATGTTTGTAAGCTTCTGAGCCCCCAAGCCTTTCTGTGTTGGAGGGAAGCATTCTAGCTTATCAGTGGGAGTGGTAAGCACTAGGTAGCCTATCTACCACAAGATACAGGTACAGATTCTTAGTTTTAGCACTTGAATTTACTTATTCGTGCACAGCAGTTGTTCAGATCTTGTTAGCACTAAATAAGCTACAAAATACTACAGCACTGAACCTTCCTCTTTACCTAGAGGAAAACAGTTTTTGTACTTACTTTCCTCACTTGCTTTGAGAAAAACAGCTCTTATACTCACTTTCCTCACTTGTCTAGAGGAAAGCAGTTTTTTATTCAGGCATGTCCAGGGGTCAGCTCCCAGTGTTCTCTCCTGTCTATCTGATGAATCTGGGCATTTTGAGGCAATGTAGCAATTGTCTCATGTACACACACAACAATCTCCTCCTACCACCCAACACCCCAACTTGTGAGAGATGCACTTATCTAGCCAATCTGGAGGTAAAGCTCTCTCCAACCAAGACTGAACTTGACAGTCAAGAGGAGAAGGTAAACACTTGCACCACATCACACTCATCACATAGTCCCACTAAACTTACTACACCAAAATCCACACATAGAAACACAAACACATTCACAGAGGCTCTCAATAATAATCTACTCATGCAACAGAGACCTCCAAAGCAGAAATGCAAGCAACCTCCACCTCCCAACACAACCTAAATGACCCATAGTCCACAGACTCAGTGTGCCAATAAACCACAGCCCATAAGTCAAACCAATGTACCCAATATACTAGTCATAGGTGACTCTATAGTCAGGCACACTGATGTCCCACTCACCAGGCTAACAAGGAGAAGGTTACTGTTAGCTGCCTGTCAGGTGCTAGGATCCGCCACATAACCCACGCACTCAGGTCACTCCACAACAAATACAAATATGACTCTGTCATTGTCCATGTTGGTGTGAATGACCTGAGACATACCTCCCTGGACTACATGAAAAGAGACATGGAAGAGATCTCCGATCTTGTAGCCCAGGTAGGTATGACCCTAGCCATGAGTAGCATCCTGCCATCGCCCAAAATGATACTGCAATACAAGGACAAAATGACTGAATTCAACAATTGGCTAAGCTTCTGGTGTCATTCTAAGGGGATCCAGTATCTGTCTGCCTGGGACGACATGGTTAACAGACCATGATGCTTTGCCAGAGATAGCCTGCACCTGTCACCCCTGAGATTCTGGATATTGGCTAAGGCTCTTGCAGTCCCTATAGTGCCTTTTTTGGCAAGGTTCAAATGACAAATTCACCAACATAACAGGAACAGTCAAGCAAAAACTGAGGGTAGTGCTAATCAATGCTAGAAGTCTAAATCTCAAAATGCACTTACTCGAGGCACTCCTTAAAATGGAGAACATCAATATCTGTGCAGTGACTGAGACCTGGTTCAAGGCTCTAGAGAGCACCACTGCATTACCAGGCTATAACTCATACCACACATTATGGCCATCTAACCTGGACCAGAATACCAAAGGTGGAGGTGTGTCCATATTCATTAAGGATATCCACACCTCCAGGCTAGTTGCACAGCATAATGGATCTGAGGTTATCCAAATGTAACTAACTCTGGGCAAAACTGTAATCCAAATTGTAGCTTGCTACAGATCCCCCACCATGCCCCAGGATTCCCACTCCTTTTTTCTTGATATACAGAAAAAGATTAGGGTTCAACCAAACACCCTAATAATGGGTGATTTCAACTACCCCACCATTAACTGGGAAAACTACTCATGTACCAACTCCTTCACTCAACGCTTTCTGGAATTCATAAATTCCAATGCCCTGGATCAACTTATCCACACCCCCACCAGGGGCAAAAATCTCCTAGACCTAGTCATTATCAACATGAGTGACTGGTGTTCCACACCTGAAATCAACTCCTCGTTGGTCAGATCCAACCATAAGCTAATCACCCTAGATATCCGCATCCCACCCCCACCCACCATTAAGGAAACCATGGTAAAACATTTCTCCAAAGTCAACTTCATGCTTCTTAAGACAGAAGTGGCGAACTTCATGACACCTATGGAGATGGACAATACAGTTACGACTGCTGAATCCTACACAAATGCACTCTATAAGCACTTACACAAGTGCATGGATCATGCTATCTCAAACAGAACCAAGACGCTATCCTCCAAAAAAAGGAAGCCAATCTGGTGGTCCCCTGCCATAAACAAATTCTACAACAGAAGGAAGAAACTGTTGCAAAAGAGAGTAAAATCCTATGAGTGGAGGAGCTACGTGGTCAGCCTCAGTAAGAAGCTGAGATCCCTTCTAAGACTCTCCAAAGCTAGCTATGAAAACAAAATTGCCACTGATTCTAAGGGCAACCACAAAGCATTCTATAACTATGTAAAGAATCTCAATGTCAACACCCAGATATGCTCTGAGTTACAGCACAACGGCATAAAAATTACAGAACCAACTGATACTTCCAACATCTTGGCAGATAGGTTCAGTGCTAACTTTACCTCCCTCTGACCCCCTAAAGTGTCCATATCTATACAGTAAGAATGCAGAGTCCCTGTAATCACATCTATGCAGGTAAAAGCTGTACTCTATAAAACCAAAAACACAGCATCCATGGGACTGGACAACATCCCAGGCTACGTTTTACATGAACTTCAGAACAAACTGTCTTCCCACCTAAGCACCATGTTCAATCATAGTCTCACGTCAGGCTTTGTGCCCACTGAATGGCGCACAGCAACAGTTATCCCACTCCACAAAGGGGGAGCCACCACTGATCCTGGGAACTATTGCCCTATTAGCCTGATGAGCCTGGTCTGCAAGGCCATGGAACGTATCATCATGGAACTCATAAACAAAGACATTGGTAACCTCTAAACTCTGGACCGCACCCAGTTCAGGTTTGTGAAAGGCAGATCATGCCTTCTGAACCTGATCGACTTCTTTGAGGCAGTCACCAAAGCCATAGACGAGGGTAAGGTGGTTCACACAGCCTATCTTGACCACGCCAAGGCTTTCAACACTATCCCTCATTCTGAAATTAGAGCTAAACTCATTAAACTAGGTATAAATCCCTACATCACAAGATTTGTTGCCAACTGGCTCAGTGACAGAACCCACACTGTAAAAGTTGCAGACTCCAAATCTGACTTGAAACCAGTGACAAGTGGAGTACCACAGGGTTCAGTCCTGAGACCTCTCCTGTTTGGTATTTACTTCTCTGAAGTACAGGCTAACACAGAAGGTCTCTGGCTAATGAAGTTCACAGATGACTGCAAACTAGGAGCCATAGTCAAGTCCCCAAATGATGTGGACATCCTACAGAAGGGCCTCGCTGAGACAGATGCCGGGTGTCAGAGGCATGGCCACAAGCTCAATGCCAAAATGTGCATTGTCATCCCCTTTGGTAAAAACTCTGTACCCATGAAGTACCACATAAAAAGCAGTCTACTTAACACCAAATGTGTGATAAGAGACCTTGGGACCCAGGTGGGCAGTAGTCTCTCCTTTGATAATCACATCACCACAGTAGTCAGGAAATCCTTCTATGTGGCACACCTCGTCACAAAAGGGTTCTCATTCAGGAAAAAAGAGGTCCTTATTCCCCTCTATTCGGCACTCATTAGACCCATTATAGAGTACAACGCTCCTTTTGGAATGTACCTCACAAGACATCTGCAGCAGCTGGAAAGACCACAGAAGTACCTCACAAAGAGGATTACTGGCCTGAAACAGATGCCCTACACTGACCGTCTCAAAAAACTCCAGCTTTACTCTGTAGCATATCGCCTACTCTGAGGAGATCTCTGCCTAACATATAAAGCT
Organism: Protopterus annectens; assembly: GCF_019279795.1. Taxonomy (NCBI): domain Eukaryota; kingdom Metazoa; phylum Chordata; order Ceratodontiformes; family Protopteridae; genus Protopterus; species Protopterus annectens. Next base: position 751,956,171 of record NC_056726.1, on the reverse strand, counting down.
ATGTTAAACCCAGAGCTGTTGGACATGCTACACCTTAAGAAATCCCAATCCCTCTGAGCTACATGCTCTAGGGACCTAAACTTTGTCACCACAATAAACAGGACATGCTGGAGGGATAGATTCATGTCCCAGAGACTTCCTATACTCTGCAACAAGCTACCCATCTATGTCAAGCAAAGTTCCTCATTAGCACTCTTCAAGAAAAATCTTGATGAGTGGAATGGAAACAGGAAATGTACCCCGGGGATCACTTCTGTGGCTCTGCTCGACAGGACCACAGGAAATTGACTTTCTTGGGTGGCATAAGCCAGGGAACCTTGTTGGCTAGGCTTACTTAGGCCCTTGGGCTGATAGCCTTGTACTTACCTATGAACCTATGAACATATGTGGCTATCTCACTACAATCAAATAATTAATATCTGATGTGGATATCCCACCACTGCCAAACAATTAATATGTGATGCCCCTTCCCTGGCCCAGTAATCAAGGAGTTTCAATCGTTATCACTAACACCAGTTAGGGACGTGCAGATTGGGAGGATGACAAGTACACACACAGTAAAGTGCAATTTCCTTTAAGAGCACAAAGAGATCACAGTCAGTCTGGGGCTGGTTTCTCCCTTACTCTCCAGATCCCCAGTAAAACTCCCCACTGGCACAGCTATAAAGTGGAGTCCTTAGTCAGGGTTCCAAGCCAAGTCTTCCCAGCATTCTCTCTGTCCAATCAGTGCTTCGTGTCCCTGCCCAAGTAGCTGACACACACACGCGCGCGTGCACACACACACACACACACACACACACACACACACACACACACACACACACACACACACACACACACACACACACACTTTGAGATTTGATTTATACACACACACCTGGGGAAGGCTGGCACAGGTTTACTAGCTATGCCCCCTTCTGCCCAGACCATAAGGTAGTTAGCACTACCACCAGAACCCCTACTTATCAGCTACGATAAGGCCATTCCAAAAGGGTGACCAATTCCACTGTGTAATGTCACTGTTATCCAAATGGTAAGTGTGACCAAACTTTTAAGGCTATTCTAGAATGGCCTATACAGTATCACCAAATACATGTGCAAGTACGCTAAGAGCTTAAATATCTGTAAGAAAACCAGTGACAATTAAAATGTTTAAATATATTTAATAATAAATAATAAAAGCACAAGATTTCTTCTTCTCTTTCGGCTGTTCCCATTAGGGGTCGCCACAGCGGATCATCTGTTTCCATTTCCTCCTGTCCTCAGCATATTGCTCTGTCACACCAACCACCTGCATGTCCTCTCTCACCACATCCATAAACCTTATCTTAGGCCTTCCTCTTTTCCTCTTACCTGGCAGCTCCATGCTTAGCATCCTTTTCCCAATATACCCAGCTTCCCTCCTCAGCACATGTCCAAACCAATGCAATCTTGCTTTCCTGACTTTGTCTCCAAACCGTCCAACCTGAGCTGACCCTCTAATATACTGATTCTTAATCCTGTCCATCCTTGTCACACCCAGTGCAAATCTTAACATCTTTAACTCTGCCACTTCTAGCTCTGACTCCTGCCTTTTTGTCAATGCCACCGTCTCCCACCCATACAACGTAGCTGGTCTCACTACCCTCTTGTAGACCTTCCCTTTCACTCTTACTGGTACCTGTCTGTCACAAATCACTCCTGACACTCTTCTCCACCCATTCCACCCTGCCTGTACTCTCTTCTTCACCTCTCTTCCACACTCACCATTACTCTGAACTGTTGATCCCAAGTACTTAAACTCACCCACCTTCGCCAACTCTACTCCCTGCATCCTCACCATTCCTCTATCCTCCCTCTCGCTCACACACACATATTCTGTCTTAGTCCTGCTGACCTTCATTCTTCTCCTCTCTAGAGCATATCTCCACCTCTCCAGGGTCTCCTCAACCTGGTCCCTACTCTTACTACAGAGCACGATGCCATCTGCAAACATCATAGTCCATGGATCCTCCTGTCTGATCTCATCTGTCAACCTGTCCATCACCATTGCAAATAAGAAAGGGCTCAGAGCTGATCCTTGATGTAATCCCACCTCCACCTTAAACGCATCTGTCACTCCCACTGCAGACTTCACCACTGTCACACTACCCTCATACATATCCTGTACCACTCTTACATAGTTCTCTGCCACTCCTGACTTCCTCATACAATACCACAACTTATTTCTAGGCACCCTATCATATGCTTTCTCCAAGTCCACAAAGACACAATGCAAATCCTTCTGACCTTCTCTGTATTTCTCCATCAACACTCTCAGAGCAAACATCGCATCTGTAGTGCTCCTTCCTGGCATGAAACCATATTGCTGATCACTAATCATCACCTCCCTTCTTAACCTAGCATCCACCACTCTTCCCCATAACTTGAAGCTGTGACTGATCAGTTTTATCCCTCTGTAGTTACTACAACTCTGCACATCCCCCTTATTCTTAAAAATAGGTACCACAACACTTTTTCTCCACTCCTCAGGCATCCTCTGACTTTCCAAGATTTCATTAGGCAATCTGGTTAAAAACTCCACTGCCATTTCTCCTACGCACATCCGTGCTTCCACTGGTATGTCATCTGGACCAAAAGCCTTTACATTCTTCATCCTCTTTATAGTTATCCATACTTCCTCCTTGCTAATCTGTTTCACTTCCTGATTCACTATCCCCACATCATCCAACCTTCTCTCTCTCTCTCTCTCATTCTCTTCATTCATCAGCTCCTCAAAGTATTCTTTTGATCTGCTCAACACACTCTCCTCACTTGTGAGTACATTTCCCTCACTATCCTTTATCACCCTTACCTGCTGCACATCTTTCCCAGCTCGGTCCCTCTGTCTAGCTAATTGGTACAGGTCCTTTTCTCCCTCTTTAGTGTCCAACCTTTCATACAACTCTCCATATGCCTTATACTTAGCCTTCGCCGCCTCTCTCTTTGCCATGCTCCTCATCTCCTTCAACTCCTGTCTACTTTCTTCATCTCTCTGACAATCCCACTTCTTCTTCTTTGCCAGCCTCTTCCTCTGTATACTCTCCTGTACTTCCTCATTCCACCACCAGGTCTCCTTGTCCTTTTTCCTCTGTCCAGATGTCACACCAAGCACCTTTCTAGCTGTCTCCCTTACCACCTCTGCTGCAGTCACCCAGCTATTTGGTAACTCTTCATTGCCCCCAGTGCCTGTTTTAACTCTTCCCTGAACTCCACCTCACAATCACCCTTTTTCAACTTCCACCATTTTATCCTTGGCACTGCTCTCACACTTGCCATCCTCTTCTTGATCACCAACCTCATTCTACAGACCACCATTCTATGCTGCCTAACTACAGTTTCCCCTGTCACCCCTTTACAGTCTCCAATCTCCTTCAGATTAGCCCTCCTGCATAGGATATAATCCATCTGTGTGCATCTTCCTCTGCTCATGTACATCACCCTATGTTCCTCCCTCTTCTTAAAATATGTATTCACCACAGCCATGTCCATCCTTTTCACAAAATTCACTACCATCTGACCTTCTGCATTCCTCACCATACCTGCCTATCACTTCCTCATCCCCTTTGTTCCCTTCACCAACATGCCCATTGAAATCCGCTCCAATCACCAGTCTCTCACCCTTGGGTAATAAAAAATAAATAAAAGCAAATAAATAAATAAATAAAAAAAATAAAATAAAATATTAAAATAAAATAAAAAATAATGAAAATAAAATAAAGTGGGTAAATAAAAGCAAAATACAATACTCATTAACTCAGCACAGTGACAGCAGAGTTCACAGTCACAGGAAATACTTTAAAGTAACATAGTAGGACAGTCTCACATATATATAGAAAACATCTACACTAATCTTGCTATATTCCTATCTATCTCTAAGAGAAACTATGTTCTAAATGTCTTACTTACAGAGCAAGGCAAAGTGCTGGTGAGTTGTCAACAGATTTAGAACAAAATACAAAATGCACTCTGTCTGAGATGGTTCTTTAGTTAATAATACACATTACTGCTGGGTTTGCTAGATGACATCACTATTTGACACTTGCATCTAGTTCCCATGCTAAACATATACCAGCAGAATTTAACATGTATCTATGAAAAATACTTATCTCTTAGAAGCCGACAATTCTCTCTTAGAAGCTTGCCAGAAACTGGAAGCCATAAAACAATTACCTTGGAAAGCTGTAATTACCTCTGTTTCAAAGAATAGAAAGAATTTTCAGCTGCAGACATTCTGTCTTCTAGTTCTAGTAAACACACTTGTAAAATGCTTTATTTATTTTCTCAGAGTTTACAAGTTAACTCTGTATATTCCGACTTTTACTATGAAACCATATATTTGCATTGGCATATAATTTATACACATTTCTGCTCTTTTCCAGCATGGTGCACTGATGTTACAATCTTGAAGTTCAGTACAGAATATATATTTTTTTACATTTTTAAGGCAAGCATACAAATCATATTACTAGTCACAAATGACATAGAATTATTTACAAAATTCTATCTAGCTGGGCTGGCAGTGTCACAGAAACTATCAGAATTACCCCTCTGTAAATTTTGGAAGAAATTTACTGACCTATGTTGCTTCTGGGGTTCGATTACTCTCCTTTTCATGTTGCCTCTGCCTCTCATTCTCTTCAGCTTCCAGGCATCTCAGTCTCTCTGTTGCTTTTAATTCCATTTGTTTCTCCTGCTGCAGTCTCTCTGCTGATTCTATTTCCAAATGTTCCACCTCCAGTTCAAGTCTCTTTAACTCCAGATGGATTTTTAAATCCTCTGTGGAAATGTTGAACTGTCCATTTTTTGAGAGTTGTACATCTCCAAGGCCAGCCTGGTTGTCCTCCTGATTTCTAGTCTGTGATGCAGCTGTGCCCAAGACTGCAATAATTTCTGCTTTAGTCAGGTTAGCATGCACCAGTCCTTTCCCCTAGCACATCTCAGCCAACTGGCTCCTTGTCAGCTTACCATACTCCTCTGCTGCCATGCATGCCTGCTCTCCCAGACTAACTAAACTAATAAAAAAATAAACAATTGTGATATGAAACTCTGAATGTTCAGTGTGTGGCTGATTGAGAGTACAAACACCTTCCTTACTGATCACTTTTTACAGACTGCAGGAATTCAATATCCACACCACTGAATCCTATTATGTGGATATTCCACCACTACAAGTAAATTAAAATGTGATGTGGATATCCCACCACTACCAAACAATTAATATGTGATGCCCCTGTACTGGCCCAGTAATCAAGGAGCCTCAATCCTCACCACTGGCAACAGTGGGGAATGTACACACTGGGAAGATGACAAGTACACACACAGTAAAGTACAATTTCCCTTAAGAGCACACAGGGATCACAGTCTAGGGCTGGTTTCACCTCTTTCACCAGATTCCCAATATGACCCCCCACTGGCACAACTATAAGGTTGAGATCTCAGCTGAGTGGCCAAACAAAGATCTCCAGGACCCTCTCTGTCCAACCAGTGCTTCATGTCCCAGCCCAAGTAGCTGACACATACACTCTTGGAGATTTGATTTATATACAAACATGCACACACACACACACACACACACACACACACACACACACACACACACACACACACACACACACACAATCCTAGGAAAGGCTGGCACAGGTTTACTAGCTATGCTCTCTTCTGCCCAGACTATAAGGTAGTTCTGACTGCCACCAGCCACTCTTTATCAGCTACTTTAAGGCCCTTAGCAAAGGGTGTCCAATCCTACTGTGTAGTGTTACTATTCATCTAAATGGTAGCCTGACCAAGAGCAAGGCTATTTAGGAGTGGCCTATACAGTGTCACCAAATAGATATGCAATTACTCTAAGAGCTTAAATATCTCTACACAGACCGGCCACAATTAAAATGTTTAAATATATTTAATAATAAAAGAACAAGACAATACTCAGTAAACAAACACAGTTACTTCAGAGTTCAAAATCACAGGAAATATTTAAATCTCCATTGCAGGACAGTCTCAAATAAATAAAGAAAACATCTAAGCTATACTTTACTATATTCCTAGCTGCATCTAAAATAGTTACTATGCCCTAAAAACTTACTTACAGCAAGGCAAGTTGAGTGGATGTTTCCCAGCTGATGCTGTCAAGTCAAAGACAAATACAAAATGCCCACTCTCTCTCTCAGAGAGTTCTTAAATTAATATCAAATATTACTTCTGGGTTAGCTTGGATGATATCACCTTTTGTCACCTGACTTCAGTTCTCAAACTAAACCCCCATTGTCAGAAACTATCAGCATTTAAAATCTCTCAGTGAAAATACATAGCCTTCAGATGTTTGCAACTGCTAGAAGACATAAAACAATAAAACACTTACAAAACAACACAGACAGTCCCCCAGTGTAGACATCCTGTCCCCTGTTGACTGAAACTGAAAGATAACTTTTATAGCAAAATCATAAAACAATTTAATTTCAACTATTTTCTTGAGGTTTTGCAAGTTAACCCTCTATGTTCTAGTTTCCACTATTAAGACATATACATTTCCACAATTACAATAGTTTATATGCATTTCTTTTCTAAGCCAGCAGGGTATGCTGTGGTTACATTTTTGCTCAGTACATAACATACAGTTCTAACACAGTTGTAGCACAAGCATCTTACATGAAGCATGTTGGCATTTACAAATGACTCATAATCACTTACAAAATTCCAGATAGCTGGTCTGGCAGTATCTCTTTCTGTCTCATTTCCATATAAATCACATTAATATTCACAAATGACATATAATTATTTTCAAAATTCCAGCTAGCTGGACTGGCAGTATTTTCCTTTGTCACAGTAAATTATCTTTCCAATTGCTTATTTTGAGGAAAGAACCCTTTATGATCTTTTTGGTTCTATGAAACTGCCTGATAAAACAAAAAATAACACATTACTACATTTACCTAACTCAGCAGCATTTTTTTACCTCTTTATACCATTTTACATTTTCATACTAGTGGAGGAGAATCTATTTATTCAAAAGTGGTTATAATTTTATTGAAACAATTGCTTTCAGTTAGGTAATCATTGTACATTGTTCAAAATCCTAGGGTTAGTATTTGAACACAAGATCTCAATATAGATTTCTTAAGCATACATTCCATATGTGTCTGAAACTTCTTTCATCCTTAGTGCACTTGTTTTCTGAATTTATTTATGTCTTTATAGAGTTGATCTCATATTGTATTACAAAACAGGGAAAATGCATTTTGCAGTCATACTATTCCTGTCAATTAAGATTCTAAATGGTTAACAGTTTACTCCTGTTCTTTACGGAATCTGCAGTGTGTTGTTTAAATCCCTGTTATTGAATTTGAATTCGTCAATTTGCAAAATTTTAGAAATGTTAGTTCAAAATTATAGGGGAATACAGATTTGTCATCATCTGGGTTACTCACAAAAGATAAGCAAGGAGATTCAGTTTATCTGATAAACTTAGCATTCATTCCTGTTTTGTTGGAGGAGGTTAGAGTTTTAAAATTTAAGTGCACACTGCAATAGCCACAGGCATTTTTTCCTTTTATTTCAGATTTATTTTCTTTCAGTGAACTAGCTTTTTTTGTCATACTTGAATTTTAATTTTGATTCATTAACTTTACTTTCATTAATACCAGCACCACTTTATCGACACAGCTGGAACTTTGACACTGTACATTTTAAACAATGTACATTAAATAGGTCTAATGTGAATCCTGTCAGTGATATGGCAGCACAGCATTCATGGATGCTGCAATTTAAAAATTAGAAAAAAATCATTCTTTCAAATGCTCACCATTTAAAAATTAGAAAACAAATTAGTCTTTTCTGCTTTACCATTTAAACATTAGAAAACTAATCAATCTTTCCTTTTATTTATTTATTGACATTTATTGAGGGGGAAAGTCCACTGGGTCAGAAACCCATTTTCAGTGGAAGCCCGGGGAGAAAAGCTCCAGTTACAGATAAAATGTTTACAACAAGATAACATTTACAGTAATAGAACAGTGTACAACATTTTTGTACAATTTCCTAGTGATTAGTAGTACACAGAGTAGAAAGTTTTATATAGTCTGGTTAGGTGTTAGTACTCATACAGTACTTTTAATGGCATACATCGTATGGAGGGAAAAAAGACAGTAGAAACATTCATAATAAACAGTTCATTTATGTACTTTAGTCTAATAATGTTTATAGAAACAACACAGTGATTGACATACCTTAACTGATGTAGAAAATTCAGTGAGTTTGAAATGAGTCATGTTAGTCAGCCAAATCTTAGAAATTGTTTATGGTGTTATAGAGTTCTTGGAACAAGGAGAGATTTGATTGTCAAATAAGTGGCTTTTTAGGGTGAATTTGAAGGGTTTATGGAATCAAATCTAATAAAGGAGGTAGGGGATTCCATAATTTTGCTATGGAGTGGGAATACAGGCTTTGTCCAGCTCTCCTGTTGGGTTTGGATACCCTTAGAAGCTGTTTATTAGTAGACAAAAGATTCTGGGGAGGGGATGTTGGATTGTAGGACAGCATGGAGTGAAGGGCAGTTCTCTGGGTTGTATATTAGTTTATGAGCAAGAGTTAGTCGGGTGTAATGAAGGTAGTGGGTGAATTCACACAATTTCAGTTCCTTAATGGCCTGGCAGTGGTGTCTTCGATTTTGTAGGCCAGCAGCAAATTTTGCAATTTTATAATAGCTTGATTGTAGTTTGTTACTTAGATATGTGTGAAGGTTGGTAAAGATGGGGGAAGCATAGATGAGGGAAGAGAGTAGGAGGATATTTGCCAGTTTTATTTTTGTGAGTTTATCCATGTAGAGTTTATGTCTGCAGAGTTTGTCTAGCTTGAATTTTTTTTTATTGTATTAAGAATATGTTGTTCGAAGGATAGTTTGTCATCTATAGTGATGCCTAGTAATTTTGCTATCTTCACTACTCCAATTTCAGTCTTGTTTTGGGAGTATATTTTAAAGTCTTGTGGAGGTAGTTTAGATGAAAATAGTAGTAGCTTAGATTTTTTGGGGATTTAATAGCAACTGTGCTTTGTTTAGCCAAGTTTCTATGGTTGTGAAAGCATTTTATGTTATTTTTGGGAGATCTGGGAAGTTGCTACAGGTGGATATGTAGAATCATCAGCATATTCGATGAGTGAACTTTTTAGGGAGACTGTGTGGAGATTATTTCAACTACATTAAAAAGCAAAGGTCCAAGAATGGACCCCTGGGGGACTCCAGTCTTATTAACCAGATAAATAGATTGATTGTTTTTCCATCTGACAGATTGCTGTCTGTTGTTCAAGTAGTTGGGGAGCCAGGAAATAGTATGTTTGGAGCATTCTAATGTTGCTAGTTGTTGGAGTAGTTTAGTATGTGATTCTGTGTCAAAAGCTTTGTGTAGGTCTAATAAGACTTCTGTTGTTAATAGACCATAGTCCAGAGGTTTGTTCATAGTATCAGTGAAAGAAAGTAAGGCTGTAGTAGTACTGTGTGCAGGACAAAAGCCATGTCGGGTAGGGGTGATGAGATTATTTTCAGAGAGGTGTTTTAGTAGTTGAGAGTGTATACACTTTTCCAATATTTTAGATAGTGGTGACAGAATGGAAAAGGGTCAGTAGCTAGTTAAATCATGAGTATTTCCACCTTTATGCAATGGGATTATGATGGATTTCTTCCAAATTTGAGAGACAGTGGATTCTGAGATGGACTGGTTAATTAGAATACTGATGGGGAAGGCTATTGCATCATCACCAATTTTCAAGTATTTGGAGGGAAGGTTATTGGAGGATAAGTAGCATGGTCTTAGTTAAGTTAGCAATTTAAATACTAGAGAGGTGGGCGCTGGGTTTAGGGAGACTATTGAGTTACTGTGGTATTGCTAGTGGTTACTTTGTGGAGTGAGGTATGTAAGCTGGAATTCACATGAATTGGGTTAGAGGTGCTTATCTTATTGTTGAGAGGATTATTTGTTATTGATGGGGGTTCTTTGATAAGTCTAAGAATGCTGTTGATAAAGTGGAGTTGAAAATGTGGGCTATTTGTTGTGGGTCTTTATCAGGGGATGATGATGGGTTTTGTGTAGTCCCAGGAATAAGGAGAGAAGAGACTGATTTCCAGAATTTTTGGGGTTATTTCTTTGGCTAAACAATTGTTGTGAAAAAAATATTTTTTTTTCAAAAACTTTAGTGAATTATCACTTATGACATAGACAAATTTACATTCATATAAAAGTAATCAAACTATATTAACATAACTAACATTATATTTCATATATATTGCTATATAGGGTCTATGTTACAGGAATGAATGATCAAAATGTCGAGTATAACATACTCAACAACCTTTGATTGAATGTTCATGGAATCGGAGACTCCAAATGTCGAATTATAGAGTTCTGAAATGTTTTGGTCAGCCATCCCAGGCAGTGTAGCGTGTGACGTAGACATGCTACACTGTTCAGAATGGCTAGGTAAGAGGCAGCTTTGTTTAATGTACCAAATCCGAGATCGCTGTACATTGGAGAAAAGGCAATTTCCTGGTAATCGCTTGTTGCGATTACCGGGAAATTGCCCTTTCCCCAATGTACAGCGATCTTGGAGTTGGTATATTTAGTTAGGGGGATGTGGGGGGCACAGCCCCCCACATTGGGGGTGGGGGTCAAAGCCCCCCTCTTAATTTTAAAAGTAGGTGTGTTTGTGTAGGTGTGTAAGTGTTTGAAATGATGTGAGTGTGTAGGGGTTTGTATGTATTGGTTGTATGTGTGCGTTTTGTATAGAGAAGGTGTGGGACAAGCACAATCTTTCGATTTTGTTTGTTTCAGGCTTTTAAGGTGTCATGGTTTTGAACATTTGATCATAATGTGTCGAGTATGTCATACTCAGCATTATGATTGTTCTTTCATTTAACATAGACCCGCTATATATCATATAACCTAAGCAATATTACATAAATTATTCAATTCCTGCCTTTTTTAAACAAGAAACATCTTTATTAAACCATCTCTTACTAAATAGGCAATCATACGTTTATATAAATGAATACAAACCACACCGACACAATCATAGCTACAAGCATTTTATATCACAGACCATACTTACACACTCCAAGTTGCAAACATTATACATCACTTATAATCTACCTAATCTTTCTCACTCAGAGATTACATAGCTCATTTAAGTTCTGCTGCCTTTTAGACGTCATTCTTCTCTTGTATGTATTGTTCCCACAATTCCCATTTTTTCCTATGTAGTTTGGTCCTACCCTTTTATAAAGTCAAAGTCAAAGTAAATTTTATTGTCATTCAGAAATCACACAAATGCAAAAACTGAACAAAATTCTGTGTCTCCAGACTCAATGTGCAGACAACATATAGACTAGCTTCAGACATTTACACATATAACACCTAGCTATTGCATCATGGACATCATGGATATTACATCATAAAGATCTCAATTCTAGTTGTTTCATCTCTGTTACTATATTCACTACTTTCAGTATAGTTGGTTTAGATTTTGATTTCCATTTTCTAGTAATTGCTTTTTTTGGCAGCCACCATTATTAGACACAGCAAGGCCTTACCATGTCTAGGCAATTCTGATTCTGTATCATAGTTCAGAAAAATCATCTCCCTCGTCAGACCAATCTGCCCACCCAGCATCTACGACAGTGCATTCTGCAGGGAATCCTTAAAGTCCACCAACTCACAGGACTCTCAGAAACTATGTTCCCAATTACCTATTTTTTTCCCTTTGCACTTCCAACATTTACTGTCTGCCTGAAAAAAAATTCTCTGGAGTCTATTTGGGGTATAAAAATATCGACATAAACACTTCCAGGCAAAAATCTTGTACATTTTGTTGCATATTTGGGAGACATGCATATATCCTCCCATTGTTTCTTTGTGAATTGCTTAGCCAATCTCTCTTCCCAATCCTTTCTAACCTCCTTTGATTGATTCTTTTTAACTAATTTCCTGGCTTTGTTATGAAGTTGTTTGAGGTTAATTTCATTTGCTTGTTTTCTGTCTTTACACCATTCTTTCTAGGCTCAGTCTCTGGAAATAAGAATTTGTTTTGTTGATTTTGTAAGCCAGGGAGCATGAATAAGTTTTGTTCTTTTGTACCAAATGGGGGTTAAAGTATTTAGGGTATCAAGGAAGACCTTATTATAATAGTTTACAGCATCTTATAGCAGCAATGTTTTCAGTAGGGCACAATTCTGAGCTTTTAGCGAGTTACTGAAAATTATTTGGTTGACGTTGGTTAAGTTTCTCGATGTTCTATATGAGTGGGGTTTGGGTACCTGAAAATGGGTTCTATGTGTAAAAGCTGATAAATGGTCACTTAAGATCTCAGAGAGGGTATCAGTGTTGGAATATTTGTGTGGATTGGAGACTAGGATCAAGTCCAAGGTGGATTCAGGTTGCTTGTTTAGCATTCGTGTAGGGCATGTGACAAGCTGTGTATACCTGTGCAGGTTAATACAATTAGCTGGGGAGTTTGAGATTAAATTTTGCTAATTAATGTTAGCAGCCCCTAGAATTACAGCTTGCCCTTTCCCCAATGTACAGCGATCTTGGAGTTGGTATATTTAGTTAGGGGGATGTGGGGGGCACAGCCCCCCACATTGGGGATGGGTGTGGGGGTCAAAGCCCCCCTCTTAATTTTAAAAGTAGGTGTGTTTGTGTAGGTGTGTAAGTGTTTGACATGATGTGAGTGTGTAGGGGTTTGTATGCATTGGTTGTATGTGTGCGTTTTGTATAGGGAAGGTGTGGGACAAGCACAATCTTTCGATTTTGTTTGTTTCAGGCTTTTAAGGTGTCATGGTTTTGAACATTTGATCATAATGTGTCGAGTATGTCATACTCAGCATTATGATTGTTCTTTCATTTAATATAGACCCGCTATATATCATATAACCTAAGCAATATTACATAAATTATTAAATTCCTGCCTTTTTTAAACAAGAAACATCTTTATTAAACCATCTCTTACTAAATAGGCAATCATACATTTATATAAATGAATACAAACCACACCGACACAATCATAGCTACAAGCATTTTATATCACAGACCATACTTACACACTCCAAGTTGCAAACATTATACATCACTTATAATCTACTTAATCTTTCTCACTCAGAGATTACATAGCTCATTTAAGTTCTGCTGCCTTTTAGACGTCATTCTTCTCTTGTATGTATTGTTCCCACAATTCCCTTTTTTTCCTATGTAGTTTGGTCCTACCCTTTTATAAAATCAAAGTCAAAGTAAACTTTATTGTCATTCAGAAATCACACAAGTGCAAAAACTGAACAAAATTCTGTGTCTCCAGACTCAGTGTGCAGACAACATATAGACTAGTTTCAGACATTTACACATATAACACCTAGCTATTGCATCATGGACATCATGGATATTACATCATAAAGATCTCAATTCTAGTTGTTTCATCTCTGTTACTATATTCACTACTTTCAGTATAGTTGGTTTAGATTTTGATTTCCATTTTCTAGTAATTGCTTTTTTTGGCAGCCACCATTATTAGACACAGCAAGGCCTTACCATGTCTAGGCAATTCTGATTCTGTATCATAGTTCAGAAAAATCATCTCCCTCGTCAGACCAATCTGCCCACCCAGCATCTACGACAGTGCATTCTGCAGGGAATCCTTAAAGTCCACCAACTCACAGGACTTTCAGAAACTATGTTCCCAATTATCTATTTTTTTCCCTTTGCACTTCCAACATTTACTGTCTGCCTGAAAAAAATTCTCTGGAGTCTATTTGGGGTATAAAAATATCGACATAAACACTTCCAGGCAAAAATCTTGTACATTTTGTTGCATATTTGGGAGACATGCATATATCCTCCCATTGTTTCTTTGTGAATTGCTTAGCCAATCTCTCTTCCCAGTCCTTTCTAACCTCCTTTGATTGATTCTTTTTAACTAATTTCCTGGCTTTGTTATGAAGTGGTTTGAGGTTAATTTCATTTGCTTGGTTTTTGTCTTTACACCATTCTTTCTAGGCTCAGTCTCTGGAAATAAGAATTTGTTTTGTTGATTTTGTAAGCCAGGGAGCATGAATAAGATTTTTTCTTTTGTACCAAATGGGGGTTAAAGTATTTAGGGTATCAAGGAAGACCTTATTATAATAGTTTACAGCATCTTATAGTGACAATGTTTTCAGTAGGGCACAATTCTGAGCTTTTAGCGAGTTACTGAAAAGTATTTGGTTGGCGTTGGTTAAGTTTCTCGGTGTTCTATATGAGTGGTGTTTGGGTACCTGAACATGGGTTCTATGTATAAAAGCTGATAAATGGTCACTTAAGATCTCAGAGAGGGTATCAGTGTTGGAATATTTGTGTGGATTGGAGACTAGGATCCAGTCCAAGGTGGATTCAGGTTGCTTGTTTAGCATTCGTGTAGGGCATGTGACAAGCTGTGTATATCTGTGCAGGTTAATACAATTAGCTGGGGGGTTTGAGATTATATTTTGCTAATTAATGTTAAGTTCATGTTGCCAAAGTTTGGGAGAAGGTTAGAAAAGTATGCAATGGTTAAGGAGTTACAATAGTTTAAAGCTACACCTCCCCTTTCTTTTCGAGTCTATCTTTATGTAGGATATTGTAGCCAGTTGGAACTATTACAGTGCCTGATATATATATGGCTTTAGCCAAGTTTCTGTAACAGCTACAATATCAAGGATATATTGAGACAGCCAGGCATGAAATTCGGTAATTGTGTTACGAATATTCTGTGTATTGACAGTATATTATAAATAGGTTTTGAGTGTTAGTAGGTGTCTGAGAGGAGGGAGAGGGGGAAGAGGGGGTTTGGCTGATATTCGGAGAGAAAGAGGGGCTGGGATTTGGATATTAATCTATGAACTGAACTATGAAATGAACTGAACTAGGATGTATGTCACTGCTTTGAGATAGTAACAAGAGATGATGTATAAGGTAAGAGAAGTAGTAGGTTTTAGAAGAGGACATAGCTTAAGTATAGGGGATTATTTTGAGTTTGTTGTTGATGGGAAAGACTTGGAATTTGGTAGTGTATGCATTGCTACAATTGAATAAAGATGATGAGATGTTAGAGAAGCTATTTACATTGGGTTGTGGGGCTGTACTTAGGGTAGGACTTCTTGAAAAAAATGAGAATTGAATGGAGGGTGGTGGATTGGGTTAGTATGAGAAGAGGAATGCTGAGAGACAAAATAAAAAAAAATTAGCTGGATGGTATTGGGCATTTTTATAGAGTAATTTATATAGGATATAAGGTAGAGTTGACATTTATGGTATTAAGATGTTTGGTGAAATTGGTAGGTGTTTAAAGTATTATTGGCAATTAGTAGATGTTACATCGGTGTGGTTATGGAGAGGTTGATTGGGTGATGTTTTATAGCGGAGTGATCTAGGGGAGTATAAATGTAATAAAAGAGGGAGTGGGTAGGAATTGGGGTAGGGTAGCGGAGTGGAATTAACCCTACTCAATTTAAAGCTAGAAAACAAATGAATCTTTCATATGTTACAAAATTTAAAAATTAGAAAACAAAATCAATCTTTCCTGTGCTACACCAATTAAAAACTAGGAAACAAATTAGCCTTTTCTATGCTTTACCATTTGCAAATTAGAAAACAACTCAGTCTTTCCTGTGATGCATCATGTAATTATTAGAAAACAAACCAGGTTCTCTTATACTGCACCACGAAGTTGCTAAACTTTTGTCTCTGTGTAGTATGCATCTCTAATAGCTTTCAAATGCAAACCTTTTAATCATGAGTATTTAAAGTACCTTTTGATCATGTATTGTATCTGGAGTGTGAAACTTGAAACATTTATCTGCCTATATAAAGCACCTTTTCGTCACTATAGGTTGTCAATGAATTCTGCTTTGGATTGCATCACATACAAATTTCAAACATTATCTGACTTTTACTGAATTTCTTAAATTATATGTGTATAATATTTCAAATCATGGCTTGATGATATAAGAAGATTTCTCAATAGTGCAGCAATCAAGGACATGGAAGGGACAGTGGACATTTAGTAGGTAGTGTTTCAAAGATGGTGTAAAACAGTCCTCCAAATCTGAATGACTACAGCACATGAAATTAATTAACAATGCATTTTCTTCTTTAAAAAGTCATGTCACTTTGCTTAGAATCATGGATTGAGAACTCTGTGTACTTTCCTCTTGGGCTGTATGCAAAAATGATGGCACATCTTTGGGACACAAGTGCAGCTATATGAATGCCCTCCTTGTTTCACATTTCTTGGTTTTATATTCCAAGAAAACAATGAAACATCACTGCACATCTTGATAACAAGTTGAATGGGTTTCATCTGCCAAACCACATCTGGTGGACTATTGTAAGGTATATTATAAGCTTCTAGGATTTGTCAATTTTTTTGAGGCTGCATTGTGCTGTTTTGAAGAGTTTCGGTTTTCTCATTTTGATTACCATATAACTGTAAAGTTCGTATGTAAAAGTTTATCCCAGATTAAAAAAAAACAATCAGTCTGAAGGGCGAGGGTTATAAGATTGTCATGGTCTTGGTTGCTCGTGATTGAGAATTTTCTTCTAATCAGTGTGTCTCAGTCATTCATAGGGTATTGTAACTAATAGGTCATTGCTGCTTTTGTATCTGTCAGATCCCTATGAATATATGCTAAACCATTAAATTTATCATTTCTGCTTCTTTAAAGAATGCTTGGTGAGATGTCATCATGGGATGCTGAGTTATCTTGACAAAACTATTTTTGCACCATATGGATTTAGGTCTTTTTTGCAAGTTTTATATTGAGTTGTACAAAAATGTGCTCTGAGTACTTTGTTTCTGGAATGGGGTTATATGTATCAATCGCCATCAAAATCAGATGAAGTCCCAGTTTAGTGTCATGCTCAGATCTAAATGTTTTAATATAATTTTGTACTTAATATTATATTTTCAATAGCTACGTACCTACCACTTCTGATGTGCAGCTTGACCATTTTGAAATGCAACAGGATATTTTGATAATATAATTGTGCCATGAGACATCTAAAATGTAGATATATCTGGGCTGTGTTTCTTAATGAAGGCACAAAAGATTTCAGAGACTAGTTTGCATATATGCAACAAATGAATGGTGTGGATTTAAATGAATTTTAGGCCACATAGTGTGGATTTAAATGACTTGTAGGCCACATTATTGCTGAGGTATGTAGTGCTGACAAGCAGCACAATGCTATGGTTTACTGTTATAAATTTAAAAGAAGTCAAAGAACAAAAACAAGTTATGATATTATTAACTGGAATATCTCACATGATTATGCATTACATTTCCTTAGTCCGTAATATGTTATATTTTGTTACACACCTAATGTATCTTAAAACCTTTTTTAATTAATACTGCATTTGTAATCATGAGCTTTCTCCTTAATTTTTAAGGACATCCACTAGTTTCCCTAATAAGCACCGTGTATGAAGTATTAGTATTTTATAAATATCCTCACAAATTATGCTAATGTGTAACTCAAACAGTGACTATGGAGCCCACACAAAGCTAAACAATGAAGCTATACTTTGAATTAATAATAACTAGGACAGTCTGTCAGAAAATATCATAGAATTCAGATATTTTGATATGTGGTTTGACAAAGCTGTATCACTTAACTCCTACATGGAATACTTAGGCAAAAATACTTCTGAAAAGTTAAACCATAATTCAGTATTTTACTTCTGTGTGAAATTATATGGCCATTAGAGAAATGTTCTACTTTCTCAGCTAGAATATAATGTTCCTTGTCTAGATTTAGCTTCACAAAGAATATTAAAATCTTTTAAACTACTTTCAGACATTTTTTATTTAATTAACTATAACATACTAGTTCCCATAAAGGAATATACCACATTATCTCTAGCATGCTTTCTTTATAAACTGACATTTTCTCATCATTCCCCTTACCCCTTTACCGTCTTATTTATACTTATGTACTCACAGTACTCTTTGAGGTCTCAAAATAATAAAGTCACTGTTTGGATAAGATCAGACTTAATCCTAGTGTAGGATAAATGACCTTTATAGCTTTTGGCTAAGCTTTGTCCAATCAGTAACCACCTGATCCTGATTCTCAAAGAAATTCAATAGGTCCATTTTAAGGAGTAGATAAATATAGCTTCTCTTCCTACCAACCAAACCAGTTTGCAATGAGCTTGTTCACCAAAGATGGTGATTACTGCTTTGAATTTTGTAGCATCTGAATCAATTGCCAATTCCTTGCATCATGCTTAGTAGATTTTCAGACCTAAACATATATATTGCTCTGAATGTATGTACATATATTTTAATGCTTGTACGAAATGCTCACTTTTTAATAATTGTTTTTGTTATACTTTTATATTTTGTATCTTGCCAGTTTTGATCTCTTCAACAAAATGTTTCAATCAGAGTAACTTAAACAGAGGAAGTGGCAAGCTCACCCTTGACAAGTCATTTGTGCTAAGGGCACAATAGACAAATGCCATTATAATTAGTTTGACTGTCTCAGAAATAAAAAAAAATGTCTTCAAGTCACTTAATAAAATGTTTAGGCCTGGCTCTTTGACATATAGGGATGAAACTGAGGCTGGGACTAAGGCAACCAGAGATCAATTAGTGTCTCAGGTGATAGGCTGTGGGAATGAGTGACTGAAACTGGCTTGCTCCACCTGCGATGGGGAGGTGATTCAGTGTGCTGTAATGCTGACATGTACTTGAAGGAGATGTAATGCAGCATTATGGACCTGGGACATGTGCTTGCCTCTGCCAACTTGCATTCACACCACGTAAAAGTAATATAAAAACAGCCTCAAGCTGTTTGATGCAAACAGATAGATATTCAGTGCTGGGGGAGCATAATCAAATGATACTATGAACCAAATGATACTATGAACAAAGAACCTAGCATATCTGCTGGGCATTGTCTGTACTTGTACAGGTTTACTAAGGTGTCAAACTTCTTACCTAAGTATCGATGAAGTCTATACCATCCCTCTCATATTTTAAAACCACTCTGAAAGACTTCCTAGCTAAAATCTTCTTCTGTTTTTGCTCAAAATCTGGATAAACTATATCCATAAATGTGAACAAGTAACTTTTCATTCCTTTTACCTCCTTACTTTCCCTTCTGCAGTTCCTTCCCTACAGCTTTCTAATTTTCTTCCCTGACTTTCTCTCTAAATATTACCATAAGCCTGTTTTTTTCCCTCACTTCACATTACAATTCCTATTTGTATTAGACTGACTTACCTTTATCTGCAAACTGCCTAAAATTTCTCTAAATAGTAAATGATTGCCATACACCTTGTATTGATTCTTAACCAATGTTTTTATATTATGTCTGTTTTGTTATAATCATTTAACCTGCAGATGCTTTTGTTTTATTTTTTGAAGAGTGTAAAATTATTGTTCTTAAAATGTTTTGTAATAATATGGAGCTTTTTTCCCTGGGCCTGCAATGAAAATGGGCTACTACCCAGCCGGGCTTCCCGGTAATCAAATATAAATAAATAAATAAATAGATAAATAAATAAATAAGTAAAACAGGCTGTGCAAACAAAAACATTAAAACAAAATGAAATTTAGAATGAATATATTCATACTAGTATTATCAAACTAGTCAATAACATGATACAAATGTAATCATCTGAGAGCACCTGTAATGTTCAGCTAATGCCCACTTAGAATGCTGTACTCCTGTGTGCTCATCTAAGCTTGTTGTGTGTGTGTCAAGCAAAGGTCACCCTCAATATCATGCCTTGCAAGCAGCATTACCACCAATATGCAGTTTGATTTAATTAAACAAAATAACTTGGGTCACTCCCAAAGAGGGATGAAATCCTGATTTTTGCTGTAGAGACTTGGGATTGCTTATCAGCCTGTTTGATGGGAGGAACTGGTATAGGGTTGGTGGGAGTGGAATATAAATTGTTGTCATGTTTATCATAAGGGAAGTAGAGGAACAGATAATGGGTGGTTTAATGCATGCTAAACTTACATGGAATAGCTCTTACCAGATGGGTAGCATGCATTGATAAAGTAAGCCATAGCAGAAGTCACTGTGGCCAGGGCAAGGGAGTAATGTGTAGAAAAACAAACAAACAAACAAGAAAAAACAGATCCACAACAGGAAATGGCACCACTTTTTCTTGTTTTTATTTATTTATTTATTTTTTGTTGACCAGGTTAGTGTCAATAGGCTAGTGGCCTGTTTTTATGGGAGACCTGAGGTGGCATTTTACTACTAGGGGAAATTTGACCAGGGCATCAGTGAACTTCCTCTTGCTTTTTGGTGTAATGTTTTATGCTGTACACTCCTGTTCTTAACACAAAGGCAGCTGGGAAGAGTTGAGCGTTGACCAACATGGAGGATTTACAACGGAGATTGAATGGGGCACAGGAAAATATTGAAGGCTGTGAATTAAAAGTAGATTCTGAGAATTTATTTCATCAGTGGTTATTTGTGAGGTATGAGAATGAGTGTGTGGCAGAAGGTTCTCATCAAGGCAATGTCACAGTTTTAACCCTTTAGATGGGATGGCTGCTGGAGGTATCTTGCGGGACATGATCCAACAAGAAGAACTGGTAAAAGAAGTAGCATCCTGGGGTGAACTGATGGAGCACATAGAGAAAAGTGTATGAATGAAACATATAGATGTTCCAAAATTAAAAGTGGGTAATGCAGTCTCATTAAAGTAAAAGATGTTTTCAGAAGCAGTTAAGGGAGCAAAGCTATCTGAAGTTGAAAACGCTGAGCAATTACATGTAGGGGAAAGAGAGAGACAGAGATAAGCAATTTCCCAAGCTGGTAGCAAGAATAAAATCTAAATAAGATAATCCACTAGACAGATATAATGTGTTGGACAATATGATACTTAGGAATAAAGGCATCAGAGGTGAGAGTTTTTATCTTCTTTGGGGGAAGGAACTTTCTGTCATATAATTTTTGAACATATGTTGGCAATGGACTGTTTTTAGGTGGATGTGAGCAAAAAGCAAATGTTTATCCATGGTACAATTATATTTTTCAACACAAAATGCTTCAATAAAAAGAAAAGTCTACATTCAATTTATAACAGATGTGGAGGATAGTTATGTGATAAACCTTCTAGATGCACATTATAGCAATATATCTGAATAAAAAGCAAAGAACAATGAAGGGAGATGGAGTGAAGGGGAGGGTTGCATGGTGATCTTGAAGCAAAAACAAAATACAGTATCTATCCAATGCAATAATCATTGTAGGTGCTACAGGTGTTCTGAAATGTTGTGGAAAACCAATGACCTATTTTTTATTGTGGAAAAGAAGGTCATTTATTTGGACAATGTCCCAAAAGATCATCTGCCCAATATAGGGAGAAAGGACATTTAATACAAAATTGCATAGCTGAATGATATAAATATAAAAATAAGCACTCTCTCTCTCTCTTCCTGTGTCTGTCTGTCTCTCACTCTCTCTCTCTCTCTCCATATATATATATATATATATATATATATATATATATATATATATATATATGTAAAATATGGCTACCATTAGATTGGTTGATTGTGGCTAAAATCAACCTGTGTATGGTTGTCCCATATTTGTCTACACAGCATGAGGTCAACAGTTATGTAGGACAGAATGATCACAGGGGAAGGGAATATGCCCCTTCCCTGGGAATTGTGTGATCTTGGAGTTAGTATATATAATTAGCAGGCATGTGGGGGCTTTCCTTCCCCCGTAAAAACACTTTGATGCATTACAGGTTCCTAGAAGTAACCGCAGAGCATGTCAGAAAGAGTGTTTAACTTGTGAAATTCAATGTTACTTCATCAATGTGAAGTACATTGATGTAACTTTGAATTAGTTTTACCCACTAGACTCATGTATATAGATAGATAGATAGATAGATAGATAGATATATGTATACCCACCTCAGAATCACTTCGTTATTATTATACATGTAAATGATGATCATGTGGACAGCTGTCACTCCATAGAGCGAATAAGGCAAATCACAAATGTCTACAGTTTTGTAGCTGCAGGAATACTTTATTTACCAAAATGAAAGTATTTACCAAGTTTATGTGAAGTTGCTGTATAACTCATCTGTGTTCTTCATTAGATATACAGATTAACAGCTAAAATTATACTGTTTTCCAAACCATTACTTTACTGGAGAAATCTTTATAGCACTTTACTGAACTCAGCAAGACATACTGTCAGCATGTAAGCTTGCAAATGGCAATGAACAATAACAAATACAAAATATTTGCTGCTCAGGTTGTGCCATACATGTTAAGACAAATTCCTGTCTAAAGCAAAGTGAGATTTCAAGAAGAAAAATAATGGGAACTTCCTAACATGTTGCTGGAAAACAAATAGAAGTAAACATTTGAAAGGTACCTATGGGTTTCTGGACACCATATAAGAGCAAAGTGACACGAATTAAGGAAATTGCAAATGAGGGTGGGATTTTCCTATATGCAGCAATTTTTTTGTAAAGATGTAGGTGTAATTATACAAAGAAAGACTAAAGTAATTGGAATCTTGATAGATATCTGTTGAAGAAACAGATCAAGTAGTGTTGGCTTCCTTTTGATTGATTGGTCTTTACATGGAAATTGTTAAGGAGGAACCTGTAAAAGGATCTTGTGATACTTATGTGGATAGATCTAGAATCTGGCAGAAGAATCAGCTTAATACTGAATTTGCACTATGGATCTGCTAGACAGAGAGATTACCTACACAGTTACTTATTATGTAGTCACTTCAGTAGTTGATAAAATTGGTCCTTATCTGGCTAATGTCAAATGCTTCATCTGTTTTACTAACAGTAAGGTAATTTGAAGTGTCCTTTTTCTGAATCTAATGGCAAACTCTGTCAGAAAGAGGATTTTTCTCCTCTCTCTCATATTTTTTGGATATTTCTGCCATTAGCTACATCATTAAAAAGAAGACAATGTTTTCTTACGACTTAAGAAAAGTAGTACATTTTCCATATGAATGTTGCAGTAAGACAGTATGGTTAACAGGAAGTCACTAGCTAAAGTGATGGGAAACACTGCTTAAAGTAATTTTTAAGCCACATAGCTGTCTTGTACTTTTCACCATCTTCATTGTTTCTTATTGCAGAGTCATAGGATGATGTCATACCCAGTCTGGCAGTTAACCAGTTAACGCACTGGATTACAGCTATAAGATGCCAATTAACTGTGCTCTGTAGTTCACTGTTTGATTCCCTCAACTTGCCTTTGCCCACTTTGTGACTCTGAGAAAGTCAATTGACCAGACAGTACTCTGGGAAACTGAGAAAATGAACTAAGCTCATTAGTGGTTTCTTGGACTTCATGCCTAATAATTATCAAGGAACCTTTCTAATTTGTTTTCTTTAGCAATCATGGAGTTACCAGAGAAGATTTCAGGTATGAGTTGTTAATGAGCTGCTTTCTGTAGACCAGTGTTTAATTCTCTTAGTTTCCATTTGACTGCTTTTGACTCTGAAAAAAAGTTTCTTAACCAGAAAGTCCTCTGGGAAAATTGGGAAATTTTTTGGGTGGACAGAGCTGTCACCCCCCCCCCCCATACTTTAAGAGCGTTACCATATGGAGAATTTTTAAGATTAAAGAGGTTATGTAGTGATGAAAGAGAGTTTAAACAAGAATTGAATATTGCTATACACATCTTCCAGGAAAGAGGGTATGGTGTGGCTTTGGTATGGGAGTGTTAACAAAAAGTATGTGAAAGCCCCAATCAATGGTATATACATTATAGGAGTGGAGAGTTTCAGGTGAAAAATTAAATTAATAAGGAAAAGATGAAAGAACCTATATTTTTTCTTACGAGATTTAGATTATTTTCAGATAGATTAATTAGCATAGTTAAATAGTTTTGGGGCATTTTAATGCAACGCAAACATTTAAATCTTATATTGGAAAACCAACCCAGAATTACATACAAACATGGTAGAAGTCTGTGTGATATTTTAGTCCATGGTAAATTTTGTATGGCAATTATGAATTATAGTCAGGAAATTATATATAAAGGTACAACTTCTTCTGGAAGATGTTCATGTTGCCCTTATATAGTTAATAGTTTTTCACTTATTAATGGTAAGAGATCTGAAGTTCAGGGTAGTCATAGCTGTGATAGTGGGGGGGGGGTGATTTATACTTTAAGGTGCCCTTGTAATAAATTTTATATAGGGGAAAGAAAAAGAACTTTTGCTACTCAGGTGAAGGAACATATGAGAGATATCAGAAAAGGTAAAGTAGAAAGTCCCGTAACTATGTATTTTAAGGACTATACTCATATGGAGGTACAGGGATTTTAGAGACTATGCAAATGGGGAGGTACAGGGTTTACTGAACAGATTTACTATGAATGTTATCATGTTTTTGATATCAAAAGTAAGCTCCCTAAGAAGGAATAAATGTTCATTTTAAAATGTGATACTTTTCCTCATAAAGGTCTAAATAATGAATGTAATTGGA
The DNA here is from genome assembly GCF_019279795.1 of Protopterus annectens. Classification (NCBI taxonomy): domain Eukaryota; kingdom Metazoa; phylum Chordata; order Ceratodontiformes; family Protopteridae; genus Protopterus; species Protopterus annectens. The sequence continues at coordinate 751,931,642 of NC_056726.1, read as the reverse complement.
GATGTTTGATTTAATTGTTTAATTGTTATAAAGTTTTAATTGCTTAATGATTTAATGGGTGGATTTTTTGTATATTTAATGGAGTGTCTTGGAATGAGGTATCATACTCTTTAAAGCCAACTTGAGTCAAGGTGCTAGAGAAGTGAATGTTTTCCTTTTTTGTTTTAATAAAGTGCATTTATAGTACCATTGTTATATACAATTGGGAAATTTAGCAAGGCTCTTCAATGGTCTTTTGGACCACATACCTATTACCTATCTATGAACTTTTCTGGTTTGTGCTCTTGAAGAATGATTGGTTAGTTGGGTACAGGAAGGTCCAAGTTACTCAACTGACCAATCATTCTTCCATCAGGGCAAAAGCACTCCAGCTCATTCATTCCACTGTAGAGGCAAGAGTTAGGTGTTAGGGAATGGGTCCATCTTCAGATTCTGCGTGGAATATTACGGTAGTATCCCCTCGGAAGCTTTTGTGTTAAAATGTAGTTGCTCCTTGGTGATGCAAGTGCACTACCATGCATGGGCAAACCTCCCAGCTAATCGGGGTACCAATCTGCAGCACGGGCACACTAGACTCTTACTGCAAGCTATATACCTGCACACCTGTATGGGTTACTAATGCAGTGAGTCAGTCTACCCCACTCATCCCCAGATAGGCAAGTAGGCATTGGACACTCAGTCTTATCCTTCCCTACCTAGTCCCTCCAGTGCCCATGCTACAAGTCAAACACTGGTCAGCTGGGTACCATTTCCTTCTGTGCCATAAGGCTAGGTAAGTATCTGCTTGTTTGATGTTTTCATAATCCTCAGTGTTTTGTAGAACATAAGACTATACAGACTTTGTATGCAGCATAACTTCTATATAAAAGTATAAATCATTGCTTCTGAGAGTACTAATATATGTGACACTCCTTCAAAAGTATTCCAGTGTGCCCTAGAATAATTTGGTATCTATAGCACTATTCACTCACTTTGAGCTCTCTGTAAAGTTATGCAAAAATGCTTATATAAATAGGCACATACAAATGTAAAATAACATGTTTTAGAGAAAAAAAAAATGCACATGGTATGGGGTTAAAAGCATTAAGGGATGAGGGGTACTAATATTTGATGACCTAAAAGCAAAGAAGCAGCAAGAATGAAAGAAGCAGCAATGGATATGTTGGAGGCAATAGTAGAAAATGATAGGTCATTACTCACTTTATAGGCATTTGGTAAGACTCCATTGATTAAATTCGTGAACATGACAACATAGATAGGATGGTGGCATGTCAGATGAGATTAACAAAGGTGCTGAAACGTCTGTATCAGATGTTAGAAAGAGAGAAAGAGAAAGACAGACAGACAGAGACACAGAGAGATTAACACTAACACTAACACTAAATGTACGGACTTTTGAAAAGAGAGATGAAGACAGGCATACCTGAAATCCTAGGATACATCCATGGAGACCAGAAATTTTAAGTGTGTGCCATATTTCACTGATAAACATGTATGAGAACAAGAGGTACAGGGTGGGTTCAGGCTGGAATGGAATGAATTATTTCACATAACAAGCGGTGTATGACTGGCGCTGCCTACTTGAAGAGATAGGGTCAGATACAATGAGGGAGTTCACAAATTCATGACACATATATTAGGCCATCCTTACAAAGACTGCAGACGGGGTTGTAGGATAGCTTGTTAGATAACATTGCAGACTAAGCAGGCCACGTCCTCCTTAACTACTATCAATATGTATGCATTTGTGATGGACTCAAGAGCTTTGATTGTTGACCACTGAAAATACAGACTGCCCTGGCACTAGAACACAGTGGCAAAAGCTATCAAATGAGTACAGAGGGTCAGGAAGTTCAGAAGTCAGCACTTCTGAAAAAAATGAAACAATAAACATTTGATGGATGGCCCTTGCAGGATTAAAACCTATTAAATAAGGTGGCATTTACTACTTTTTGAAAGTTTTCCCAGATACTTTCATCCAGATGCAGTGTATTACATTTACATTTCCAGACATCTGCTATGCCAAAGGTCAACCATCTAAAAAATAGCCCTTTAATAGCATATTCTTCTGAATGTGACTGCTGGTCCTTTGACCATAAAACTAATGTTGCTTAGTTCAAGCTGCACAATTATTAATTTTATTGACTGCAGGTTCCAGTGAAACAATCCAGAAAGACAGAGGGAAAATCAATTTATTTTCTGAATGATGTCTTGAATGGTTTGCAGTTTGCACAGGCAATGCAGTTCTGGTAACCCTAGAGTATTCATGTAGGAATAAGTAATAAGGTATGCAGTGGTAAGGCATCTCTGGTAACCCTGAAGTAGGCATGCAGGTAATGATAAATTATTAGTGTACCCTGATACAGTTCTGCTAGCCCTGGAGAATGCATGCATGGATCATTGATAAGGTGTGCAGTGGTAATGCAGTTTTGGTAATCCAGGAGTAGGCACACAGGCATTGGTAATATGGTATACACCAGTCATACAGTTCTGACAGCCCTGGGAATATATATAGGGATCAGAAATAAATCTTTGTGGGAACTAGTAATGCAGTTTTCATAGCCCTGTTGCAGGCAGGCAGGCATCAGCAATACAGCAAAACATAACAGCAACACTAATGGAATTGTTTGAATAATAAATATGTACTAATAAAAAATCTAAGAGGCATGAAGGCCATGACTAAAGTAAAAAAAAAAAAAAAAAAAAAAAAATATATATATATATATATATATATATAGAGAGAGAGAGAGAGAGAGAGAGAGAGAGAGAGAGAGAGAGAAGTATAGATAAGAACGTTGACCCATCAAATGAAATTTATAACTAGACTAAAATAATTGCTTGCCTAGTTTAAAATGTCTCCTGAGTGTTAACACATACATAAAAATAATAATGTCATTAAAACTTGAACTGTATATGAATTACATCTTGACCGCCACTTTGCTTTACAATGAATTAGGTAAGTGCCCCTACCACATTCATTAATAGTGCTTGAAATCTCTTGGAATCAAAATATAGAGTGGCTATAATACTCAGCAAGTGCATTTCCCACTTCGGACATACAAATGCTCCCTTTTGTAATGTGAATTAGCAATTTTTTTAACTATATTCACAACCCCTGTGGTTGCTAGAGTTTTAATTATATCATAAATAAGGAATCTACTGCAACCATAAGCCTCTCAGTTTTCTCTATGGTTTTGCTAAACTTTCCTTTTTTTTGGCTGTTCCATTCAGTGTAGATCCACAAGCGTACAACAGTCTAAATGCATTTAGGAAAGTGGGTACCCGTAAGAGAAAGAGAATAGTAAAGCTATCATTCAGACAGCTGTGGACAAAATCCCTGTCCATGAATGTGTCTCCACTGTAAATTACAAGGATCTTGTATGGAATCATAACAGTATTACAGCAAATGTATCCCAAAAAACAACAAACTCAGAGGTGCTTTATGTAGTTAGTGAAAATGTGGGCATTACAGACACCACATGAGGGGTTCAGGGAAACGTATTCCTCTGCAAAAATACTTAACAGTGTAGTTAACCATTGTTGCTTTTCTTTGTTTTACTGTAGGTATAGTACTTTAGGTTTTTACTGTTCCAGGACTTGCCATTGTGCATCTGGCACTTGTAATAAGCAGTTATTGTTGAACATGTCAGTAACATTAAGCTACATGTATGTCTTTTACATTACATGAGGCACAAGCCACTAAACTGCATCACGGGATCCATCTTAACCTGCAAAAGGAAAGACTGAACAAGCCTGCTGCAGACAAGCAACTTTTAACTCAGAATAAAAATACAGTAACATTTGGGATTCAGCTAAAGAAAGTGCAGGGAGGTATATATTTTTGTGGATATAATTAGTGAGAATTGCTTAAAACAAGAGGAAATGCAGGTACACATGTACATGTATGCTTCTGTGTGCATGTGTGTATATAACGACTCCTACTTTCAGACAGCAGAAGTCTTTTGAGAGAAGTAGATGTGAAAGAGAAACACAAAGCTGTTTTCAACTATCCCTATTTTAGGAATGAATATTGATTGAGGAAATAGTGTCCTTATTTAGTTGTGCAGAAACAAAAGATTGTTCTCAAATGATAGGTATAAATTACTACCTACCAGAATGTGTGTGTGGAGGGTGGTTGGGGACTTTGAATTATATTTTCTTAATGTGATTGATATTACAAACTATGACAGTGTCACAACACTTGAACAGACTGAATTTTGTGTAGCTGATGTATATATATATATTTTTATATATATATATATATATATATATATATATATATATATATATGTATGTATATTGATAGGCTTCCTAAATATTGCCTATGGGGTGCACAGTAAGCAAGCTGTGCAACATTAATTGAGCTATCAGGCTATCTGTCTTTCTATATGTGTGTGTGTGTGTTGGTGTGTGTGTGTGTGTGTGTGTGTGTGTGTGTGTGTGTGTGTGTGTGTGTGTGTGTGTGTGTGTGTGTGTGTGTGTGTATGTGTGTATGTACACACATGTCTCTCTCACTATATATATATATATATATATATATATATATATATATATATATATATATATATATATGCACACACACACACAGATATATATATATATATATATATATATATATATATATATATATATATATATGTATGTATACACACACACATATTTATTTATATAAATATATATATATATATATATATATATATATATATATATATATATATATATATATATATATATATGCACACACACACGTGCAGTGGGGAGCTTGGAGCAGCCTATCTATCCCTGGAGGAGTGTTCCCAGCACAAGAATCTGGTAGCTCCTGTGTTGCCCATTTCCTTTCTTGGATAAAGGGAGGCTTCTTTGTTCACCAGTGGCAGTGGGGAGCTTGGAGCAGTCTATCTATCCCTGGAGGAGTGTTCCCAGCACAAGAATCTGGTAGTCTGTTTGTTGCAAAAAAGAAAAAAAAAATTATCCTTGTTTCCCATCTTTCCTGACCTAGAGTAGTCCAAATACAGGCTTTGCTGTATTCTGGACTTTTGGAAAGTTCCTGTGTTGCCAATTTCCTTTCTTGGATAAAGGGAGGCTTCTTTGGGGAGCTTGGAGAAGCCTATCCATCCCTGGAGGAGTTTTCACAGCACAAGAATCTGGTAGTCTATTGGCAGTTTTGGGCCAATTTTTAGCTCTTTCAAGTCTCCCTGTATAAAACCCACTTTGGCGTGGTTTTTGCACTTGTTACTACTCAGCCAAGCTCCTTGTGGTCCTGCAGAGTGGTGCTAGCAGCAGAGAGGCTAAAAGAGCGACTGCTAACCTGATAAAAGTGTTTGTTTTCCTGCTACTACCTGGGTGACTGTCTGATCTAGCTAAACTGCAAGTATTTCTGCTTCTTGAACTGTTTTAAACTGTTTAAAGTTATGCACCTGCACTTTTAAAGTTTGTCCTGTTTGTTGCTTTTACCTGTTGAGGCTACACACTCAAGTGCACTAGCCTGTGTTACATATTTATTGTATTTTCCTTCTGTTTGTTGCAAAAAAATATATATATATATCCTTGTTTCCCATCTTTCCTGACCTAGAGTAGTCCAAATACAGGCTTTGCTGTATTCTGGACTTTTGGAAAGTTCCTGTGTTGCCCATTTCCTTTCTTGGATAAAGGGAGGCTTCTTTGCTCACCAGTGGCAGTGGGGAGCTTGGAGCAGCCTATCTATCCCTGGAGGAGTGTTCCCAGCACAAGAATCTGGTAGTCTATTGGCCGTTTTGGGCCAATTTCTAGCTCTTTCAAGTCCCCCTGTATAAAACCCACTTTAGCGCGGCTTTGAGCGATTTTGCGCATAGCACAGAATCGGGCAGTGCCACTTAATTGGGTTTAAACCATTCTCGGCTCCACAAAGTCTGCTCTCCACTTTTTCCCTTAGAACTGATCTAGTTCTCATAATAAACACCATATTCCCACTCTAAAGCCTGGCACTTGCTCACTAAAGCAATTATATAAGTCAACACTACAAAATTAAAAGCACTACACCCTCACAAACTCCCCTTGAGTACTTTTTTCCCCATTGACCCTTTTTTTCAATTATAAAGGAATTCCCAATACTATTCTAGCATGTCCAAAGATCAATTGTCAATCTCCTCTCCGGTCCAGCTGGTGAATCTGGGAATCTTGAGGCAATGTTACAACTGCCTCATGTACACAGACAACCCACTCCTCCTCCCAACAAATTCCAACACATGTGAGAGATGCAACCATATAGCCAAACTGGAGGCTAAGCTCTCTCAACTCAGTACTGGCGTAACCAGTCAGGAGGGGAAGGAAACCACACTCACTACAATTCCAGTCTCACATAGACCTACCACGACAGCAAACCAAACACATAAACACACAAAAACATACTCGGAGGCTCTAAATAAAAATCTGCCTAAGCAGCAGAGACCTCCAAAGCAGACACCCAAGCAACCGCTACCCCAAAACAAAACACGTGCGCCGAACAGTCACAGCCCTTAAGGCTAAACAACACACCTGATACACTTGTAATAGGTGACTCTATCGTCAGGCACACTGACGTCCCACTCACCAGGCTGAACAAGGAGAAGGTCATGGTGAGCAACCTGTCGGGCGCTAGGATCCGCCACATAACACAAGCACTCAGGTCACTCCAAGGCAAGTACAAATATGACTCAGTCATTGTCCATGCTGGTGTGAAAGACCTGAGACGTAACTCCCTGGACTACATGAAAAGAGAAATAGAGGAGCTCTCTGAGCGTGTAGCCCAGGCCAGTATGACCCTGACCTTGAGTAGCATCTTACCCTCACCAAGAATGATGCCACAATATGAAGACAAGATGATCAATTTCAACAATTGGCTTAAGTATTGGTGTCATTCAAAGGGGATCCAATGCCTGTCTGCCTGGGATGACATGCTCAACAAGCCACGATGCTTCGCTAGAGACGGCTTGCACCTGTCACCTCTGGGCTTTTGGATATTGGCAAAGGCTCTTGCCACCCCCATAGTGCCTTTTTTAGGCAAGGCTCAAAAGACAAACCCACCTCCATTAGGTATCACAAGGGATAAGAAACTAAGAGCAATGCTACTCAATGCCAGAAGTCTAAACCTCAAGATGCATGCACTGGAAACCCTCCTTAGCATGGAGAACATCGATATCTGTGCAGTAACAGAAACCTGGTTCAAGGCTCCCGAGAACACCCCAGCACTACCAGGTTATACCTCATACCATGTTTTTCGGCCCCAAAACTTGGACCGAACCACAAAAGGAGGGGGAGTATCAATATTTGTCAAAGATACCCACACCTCCAGGTTGGTGACACAGCACTAAGCATCAGAGACTATCCATGTGCAACTAACAGTGGGCAAAACTGCCTTCCAGTTTATAGCCTGCTACAGACCACTCTCCCAAACCCAGGAACCCCACTCGGCCTTCCTAAGAACACTGGAAAATATGAAGGTCTCTCCAAACACCATTATATTGGGCGACTTCAACTACCCTAATATAGACTGGGAGCATTACTCTAGCTCCAACACCCTAGCCCGAAGGTTCCTAGAATTTATAAACTCAAATGCTATGGAACAACTTGTTGCCACTCCCACAAGAGGGGAAAACATACTGGACCTGATCATCACCAACATGGGGACTCTATGCTCCAGACCAGAAGTGTATCCATCACTGGTAAGATCAGACCATAAACTAATCTCACTAGATACTCACATCCCAACCCCAGCCCTGCCCAGAAAACCACAGTGAAAAACTTCTCTAAAGCAAATTTCACACTCCTCAAAACCGAGGTGGAATCCTTCAAAGCCCCTGGGCCTGTGGAAAATATGGCCCAGACTGCAGAATCCTTTATAAACGCATTCTATGAACACCTTCAGGAATGCATGGATCATGCAATCCCAAATAAAACCAAGACCCAATCCTCCAAAGTTCGGCGTCCTGACTGGTGGACCCCAGCCATAAACAAACTATACAATAGAAGGAGGAAGCTGCTACATGATAGAGCAAAATCCCAAAAAGGGAAGGCATCTCTGATCAGTATTAGCAAAAAACTACGGGCACTCATAAAATCATCTAAGGCCAGCTTCGAGAGAAAAATTGCACAGGACACTAAGGATAATCACAAGGCTTTCTTTAGTTATGTTAGGAACCTGGGTGGGAATTCCCAGATATGCTCAGAATTAGTCCAAAATGACAAAAAATACACCGAACCCACAGACATTGCCAACATCCTAGCTGACAGGTTCAGTGCAAACTTCTCCCCCCCTCCCCACCAAAAGGGCAAATATCTATCCCAGCAGAGTGCTTCCCCCCTGACATCTCAGATGCTCAGGTAAGAGCCGCCCTCTCCAAAGCAAAAAACACAGCATCAATGGGACCAGACGGTGTCCCGGGCTGCATCCTACATGAACTCCAAGAAGAACTAAACCCAAACATAAAACTACTGTTCAATCTCAGCCTTACTACAGGATATGTACCCAAAGAGTGGCGTACAGCAACAGTGGTCCCTCTCCACAAAGGTGGTGCCTCAACGGATCCTGGAAACTATCGCCCTGTAAGCTTGAATAGCTTGGTCTGCAAAGCTATGGAAAGGATCATCATGGACCTCATAAATAAAGATATCGGGGACCTACAGACACTGGATACTACCCAGTTCGGCTTTGTTAAGGGCAGATCCTGCCTCTTAAACCTGGTCATTTTCTTTGAAACAGTCACCAAGGCCATTGACAAGGGGAAGGTGGTCCACACAGCCTACCTGGACCTTGCAAAATCCTTCGATACAATACCCCACTCGGGCATTATAGATAAGCTCACCAGCTTAAATATAAACCTCTATGTCACTAGATGGGTTGCAAACTGGCTCAAGGACAGAACCCACATGGTTAGAATTGCTGGAGCCATGTCAGACTCCAAACCAGTTACAAGTGGCATCCCACAAGGCTCAGTCCTGGGACCTCTCTTGTTCGGTATATATTTCTTGGAAGTACAGGCTAACACGGAAGGACTGTGGCTGACCAAGTTCGCAGATGACTGCAAACTGGGTGCCATAATAGACTCTCCAGCCGACACAAGCATCCTACAAAAGGGCCTCATAGAAACAGACAACTGGTGCCAGAGTCATGGCCTCAAGCTAAATGCCAAAAAGTGTATAGTCATCCCCTTTGGCAAAAACAAAGTGCCCACAAATTACCACATAGGTGGTAATCCATTAAGTACGGAAGAAGTAATTACGGACCTGGGGACCCAAGTTGATAGCAATCTCTCATTTGACAACCACGTGGCCAAAGTGGTTAGAAAAACATTTTATATAGCCCATCTAATCATGAAGGGATTCACTTCTAGATCAGGGGAGGTCATCGTGCCTCTTTACTCATCCCTCATCAGGCCCATAATTGAGTACAATGCCCCTTTTGGGATGTACCTTACCAGACACCTGCAGCAACTGGAAAGACCCCAAAAGTACCTCACCAAGAGGATCAAAGGGCTCAAACAGATGCCATATGCTGCCCGGTTAAAGAAACTCCAGCTCTACTCAGTGGCATACTGCCTGCTCAGAGGTGATCTGTGCCTGACATATAAAGCCATGTCCAACCCAGAATTAATGGACATGCTGCACCTCAGAAAATCCAAATCCCATCGAGCTACGCGCTCGAGAGACTTGAAGCTCAGCACTGAAATAAATAGGACATGCTGGAGGGACAGATTCATAACCCAGAGGCTCCCTTCACTCTGGAATAAAATCCCAGTCCGGGCTAGGCAGAGTCCTTCATTGACTCTTTTCAAGAGGAATCTTGATGAGTGGATGGGAGATCGTAGGTTTACCTCGGGTATCACTTCTGTGTCACTGTTAGACAGAGGCACGGTATACTAACCTCGAAAAAGGGCATAGCAAAATAAATTTAAAATGGGTGGCGAAAGCCAAACATACTCTGGCTAGGCTTATAAATGCCCTAGGGCAGATAGCCTAGTATGAACAAATAAAAAATAAAATAAAATAAAAATAAATATATATCAAGAGATTGAAAGAGAATGAGACTAAGTGTAAATAATTTGCATACAGAGCAGTGGATGACCAACCCTATAAACAACAAACTGAAATGCTCATCTGTCTTTTGGCATTTTGGGTAAATACTGTCAGTGGACAAACAGTCATGTAAGAATACTCACTAGAACAAGACATATCCCAAGAAAGATTATTATTATTGTTATTATTATTATTATTATTATTATTATTATTATGTGGTCTCAAATTGTACTACGCTTTGTAAACAGCTTTCCTTCTCACTAACTACAATTTAACAATGTGGGTGATCAGGGTTAACATCGAGGACTGCCCTGACAATTAAACTTGTAATGGTGATTAAGTACACCAATACTTTGGGAACAGGAGGTAAACCTGACTCTACCTGTGAAGACTTTAATAATTTCTCATTTCTATATTCTAGGTAAGGATGCACACCAGCCTTCCTTCTAAGTTAAAGGCTCTTTGGAAACATGTGTAAGCCCAGAACAATACCCTTTTGTGTCAGTAAATAATGTTTGCATCAGTCCCTTATGGATAGGGTTAACATGTAAATATCTCCCTTTCCCTTGGTTATTCCTAATACAAGGGTCTCTGGATTAATTGAACTATAAATATTATGGCTAGAAGCATATTGGGAATATATGGCTAGACTTATGAAGATCCTCCTGGAGCATCAGCGTAGTATGTACCTATGAACCTAGTAAGTACCTATGAACCTATGGACCTTTGACATGTCTCAACTCATTTTAGGACAAAAATTTAAACAATAAATGAGTCAGAGAGGAAAGGTTTGTAGCAGCTTCTACAATCAGAACTGTTAGTGGCAGTATACCATACTAAAGTCTTTGTATTATCTATATTTTTGCATAATTAGGCTTTCTGTTTAAAACAGTCAAGTGTTTTAAAAAAGTGTTATAGTCATTTGAAATGACCAAATGCACCAGGTAATTTTTTTGAGTGTTTGTATCTTATGATTACATGGTTCTACAATACAGAATAAATACACATACACACACACACACACACACACACACACACACACACACACACACACACACACACACACACACACATATATATATATGTGTGTGTGTGTGTGTGTGTGTGTGTGTATGAATATATATATTATATATATATATATATATATATATATATATATATATACACACACACACACACACACACATACAGAGATGTATATATAAATATAATTTATGTATATTTAAATGTCATTTATGATAGTATATTTGATCAGAGATTTTGCGTAGAATATAATTAGTGCACCTGCTAGTAGCTAAGTATTGTAATGGATGGTGATATATTTTCAAGAGTAACTCATGAATTCATGAAACTATTTGCGTAGGTTATTTCCCTTTAAGTGCAGTTTTAAGTACCTACAAAATAAAAGCAATAAATGAACATGCCAACTAGATCAAAACTACATGGTCTACTGGTCTTTTTTCTTCCTAAAAGTAATTGCATTTGGCACAGGCCAGAGATGTACATGAGTTTAAAATAAGTTATAATGACTTCTCTGATGTAACTGGACAGAAGGCTTGTAGTCATTGCTATGCATAGCATGACATTAATAAGAACAGGAAAAGAAAAGTCAAAAGTGAACCTGCTCCATGGTGCTTTTAGCACGCCTAGAAAATTGAATAAAATCATTAGTATGCACAAAATGTGGTTCTCCTTTTCTCATTCTATGATTTACTGAGGCAGTCAAGACAGGATAGATGGAAATGCATTTCTAAAAATAAACATATCTGCAACAAGGCTGACTGCCCTCCATATCTCATGTTGGGTTTTGTGTATGGTGAAAAAAAAAATCAAATACATCTCAGAAACTTGAAGAAACAATCAGTAAAATGTCAGCTAAGTTCTGTGAATAAGAAATGGGGAAAAATTATATGATATGCAGCATAGAAACTGACATGGAGTATATATGGTTGATACACTACAGAAAATTAAAATCTGTTCAAGAATTATTGTTACAAAACAGTTATATATGAGTCTTGTATGAGCCTGAAAAAAGGTGTTGTGTTATATCTAGTCTAAGCATAATTAACAGACACACTGTGGTAATTAATACTGCTCAACATATCACCGGTGTAGTCTCACTAGGGCTGTTTTCTCTAGTTCTCAAGTCACCTTTCAGGAAGAACATCAGCAGATCAGCAGGCATATATGATCATATCATATAAAATGATGCAGGACTATTTCAGTAACACTCGAAGGCACTACTAAAAATACTAAACACTCAGCAGGATAGCTGGGTCAGAAGACTTTAAAGAGAAAGTTTTTCAGACCTCAGAGGGTATTACAGTCACACATTTATGACAACTTTTTAGGAAAAAAAAAACAGTAGTAATAATATGGCTCTTGAGAAACTAGTCAAAGAAAGTGTACAAAATTATTTTTTCAAGAACTTTTAGTGTTAGCATCAATCAGTAGATGTGATAGAAGTATTCAAACTATCTTGAAATAAAGAGCCGATATCTTGTGAAATAGGAAATAGGATTACATTTAGGTTCAGTCAGAGTTTACAGCAGAATAGTGGATAAATAACTAATGTCTGAGAACAGAGTGGTCACAGTGTTTTCAGTTTTATCCTTTCCAACTAGATCCATTTTTGGATGCTGCATGATGTCAGTGGTTAGCCTCATGGGAGACTGATTCTGCTGTATGTATAAAACGTGAAGGTAGGTCAGCTGGAGAAGGTGGGAGCAAGCAGTGCCTACTGTTTAATCCTTCCTGAGGGGAGTGAGGCAGACTGCTCTCAATGTTACTGACTGCTGTTGAAGGCTATACACATTTATCTAGATATCCAAGGATGAACAACAAGCATGGCCTTGACTGGCAGTGTCTGCACTGTAACTGGGCAGTGCACATGCAGAAGTACTATAGTCCCCACTATGACACAAATATGACAGAAGGCTAGGGTTAAGGTTAAAAATCCCCTGCACAGCACTGAAGATGATGGGGTACCATGACACTATCTGGTCCTCCTGCGGACCAACATTAGTCAAAGGTCTCTATTCCTAGTGCATCACAGGAGTGGTCCTGGTATTGAAGGAAAAGTTATATACTTTGGCACAGTTAAGAGAGGCAGACTGAATGCTAGTGTAGAGTCAAATAATAAACAAACACACACACACACACACACACACACACACACACACACACACACACACACACACACACACACACACACACACAAACCCATACACACACACAAATAAGTAAACTAACAAAAAATCCTTAATATAGTTTATAAAAGCCCTGCAGCCAAAGTCCATATAAGTGCTGAAACACAATTGCAGAACCTGTCTACCCCATAAATGTCCATGAGTTAAGGATGAAATATGAATGTCTTTGCAAAGCAAAATGCCTGCAAACCCTTCCTAAGTCCATCATCATGCTACAAGACTGCTGCCTAACAAGATTTCATTGTATTCATGGTGACACATGGCCTATAGTAAGAGCTGCAGATATGGATCCAACTCCAAACAAAGTCACCTACATGGAAAAACTGTGTTCTGCATGGATGTGACAAGGAAGGAAATACCAAAGAGCAAGTGAAGTAGTGCTGCAATGAATACCTAAGAATAACGGTGATGCATAAGCAGGATAAAAAGGAAGGGAGTTTGTGAAGAATAATGGACAATCCATACCTAAAGCTGCAAAAAATATATGGCAGTAGATAATAGCCATAATATCACAAATATTCAGATGACCACTCAACCCTAGCACTATGGCATTGGCCAGAGGGACTGTATTACAGTGTCAGGGACAACTGGAAAAACTCAAAGAAATGTTTTAGGTGTTGCCATGCCAAAGCACAGAAAAGGCACCCCGACATTTTCCAGGTAACATGCACTAAATCTACAGCTACTTTTAAACTATAGGGATATAAGCGCCTTAAAAAACAATATTATAAGTTACTTGAATGATTACCACCAGTTCGTATAGATTATGCAGCAAAACAAGAGAATGCACAAAAAGCAAGGAAATCTTAGGAGCCTTGTTATGAATATGGGTGTTACTGGACCTGTTGCAAGGGGAGAAAGGGTTTCCAAACAGGCTCACTTTGCTCTGCCATCATGTGTTTCTAAGTTTTACATGCAGTGGACTCTGGGCCCTTATTTATCATAATACTTGATGGAATCCAGTTGTGGACTGTGACTACACCAGATTTGTTGGCAGGGTACTAGGTGTGATTTCTTTTTATTAATGCTATACCTCAGTGAGGTTAGAAGTTTCTTTACAAATGCCAGGTGTTGTAATAGCAAGTCCTGGCTTTCTACCTGAATCAGACAATCGTCCAAGTATGGGTAAATTTGAATATTTCTCTTCCTGCAAAATGCAATGGCTGGAGCTAGACACTTTGTAAATGCCCTGGGAGCAGTAGATAAGCCAACAGGAAGTGCAGACAACTGAAAGTGCATGGAGCCCGCCCTGAAACATAGGTATTGTCTGCAGGATTCTCTTATTGGGATGCGCAGGTAAGCTTCCTTTAAGTCTAGGGTTGCCAGCAAGGCATCCTTGGCTAGCATAGGAAGAAGCTGTTGAAGAGTTAGCATTTTGAAATTTGGAACCACCAGAAAGGTGTTGAGAATAGAGAGGTCCAGGACAGGACGCCAGGAGTTTTCTTTTCTGGGTATCAGAAAAAGTCTTGAATAAAAACCTTGTCCCCTTTGTTCTGCTGGGACAGGTTGAATAGCCCTATTACTGAAAAGAGAGAGAACCTGCTGTTGGGCCTCCGCCCATGGATTTGGGGGGGGGGGATCTGGCCAACCACTTGGGGTTGATAATGTGTGGAAGTGGAATCTTTATCCTTGGGAAACTATGTTCAAAACCCATTTGTCCTGGGTAATGAGTTCCCAGTTTCTTGCTTGCAGGGTGAGCTTTCCTCCTAGGGGAGCAAGTAGTTGAGGTGGAAGGGTTAGGGTTAAGTCATTGTGCCATTTTTCCATAGGGTGGTGGCTTACTACTCCCTGCTTTGGAAGTTGGAGGCCCCCACTGTTTAGATCTGTGCGAAGCCTGAGACTGAAGTTTTGGTGGTCTGCTGTTCCTGGGTTTCGACTGAGAAGGCCTGGAAGGGACTGGAAAGGACCAGTTCTTTGAAGGCCAATGCCTACTGAATCTGGGAAGCTGTACTTGTAAAAAATCTTTAACAGTTTGCATAGATTTAGCTTTTTCCTCCATCCTTTTGAGGACTTCTTCTGCTTTGTTGCCAAAAAGGCAGTCTTAGTTTAAGGGTGCATCCAGTAATTTAGCTTTAGCATGATCTGGCAAGTTTTGTTCCTTAAGCCAAGCATGCCTTCTAAGTACAGACCCAGTGACAGTAGCCCTGCAAGATGTTTCTAAAGCATCAAAACCACATTGCAAAGTATGTTTACCAACTTATTCAGCAGAATGCATTAGATTTTGCAAGTCTTTGTGTTCAGCACAGTCAGGAATTAAGTAGTCCCATAATATGCTGCTGATACTTTAACATATGAAACTGGCAATTTAAAACCCTAATGGTCAAAGTAGCAGACGTGTATACCTTCTTACCCCATCTGTCTAAGGCTCTAGAATCCCTATCAGAAGGGGTAGGATTTTTGGCAGTAGTAGCCTTAATGCCTTTTGGCCATTGGGAAATGGTCTCTGGATCCACAGTAGGATTCTTGAAGAGGAACTTGTGAGAGTTAGGTACTCTTTAGTACCTGTCAGGTTTTCTGGAAGCTGGAGGCAAAGTGTCTGGGGTAAGGCTAGATTCCAAGAAAACATCATCTACAATATCCAGAACAGGAGGGATAGCTAGAGGCCTGTGTTGAGGCAGGAGTAAGAATTTTCTAAGTCTCTTTTTGGACTCAGAATAGTCCTGGCTTTCCTAGCAGAAATGCTCCCTAAGGGTATGCAGGGTTTCACCAAAAGAAAAATATTCTGGAAGGGTAACAGAGGGAATGGAATCCTGTGCATCAGAATCGGCATAAGTAGATAAGGACAAATCCTGCTAATTAGAAGGAGCAGAGATATCAGATTCCTGATCAGAAGAATCAGAAAGAAAATCAGTTCTAGGTGTCTTAGAGGGGGAAGGCTGGCTTCCCCTAATTAAGGTAATAAGGTCTTCAGCCATTCTAAGCAGTAGTTTTTGAGGCATATGGGCCTGAGTCTATGGTTTGGTCGCCAGTTTTCTAGGCGTAGTGAAAGTTTTAGACCTGAGGAATTCGGTACTTCTAGTTGGAAATGATGCCGTCCGTTTAATATGAAACTCTGTAGACCTGAATACACCCTCAGAAGCTGGTGCCTGCACAGCAGCTCTGGGCCCATCCAAGGAAGAGACATCCGCAGGTTCCATAGTCGAAGAAGCATCTTGCGGCATACCGGACCCCGAATGGGTCTCAGTAGAAGCCTGCGAATCTGTAGTAGTGGGTATCAGGGGCTGTAAAAGCACCTCATTGAGTATCGGCGGACTGGTGACTAGATTAACAGAAGCGTTATCGGCAGTTTTGGACCTATGCGGTCTGTCTCTGTCTTTATCCTTACGTTTTTTCGGAAGATCGGTAGTTGGATGGCTTAACGAAGACATTTCGGAGTATGCAGATCGAGAACAAAAGGATTTAGCTACAAAAATAGCCCAATGACAAATAGTCCGGGCATTGAACAAAGCACAAAACCGACAGCGAGGGACGTCGTGGTCTGGGCCTAAACAGGTGATGCAGTAAGAATGAAAATCTCTATGAGGTATTTGCTTTCCACAGACAAGACAATTGTTAACTTTTTCTGACATTGGTTAGAGCAAGATAAAAGGATCCTCAACGGAGTACTTATCTTTTTTGAAGACTTCGGGTCTGAAACTCAAAAACAAAAATTTCAGGAGTTGGCCAACCGGTACTTGTGAACTGCTTCTGCTTTGGAAACCGCACGGCAAGAAAGACTGATGTAATGATGTCAGCTGCATGTTTTATACCCCTGACGACATGACGTCATGGAAGAAGCGACAACATCCGACGCAGAAATCCGAAGACTCTTGTATTCAGGCCGGCTGAAAGCTACCTGCAGGCAAATAACCCAATTGTGATGACTGCAACAGTGAAACACGAAGAACATCTACCCTTTCACTCTATGAGCTATGACTTCAATATTATTGTGTGCAAAATCAGTTTAATTATTCATTATGTTTTTAACTTTTAAAGTTTTTATTAGTATTTCACTATTAATCATTTAATTAAATATTTATTTTTTTCATTTTTTTAAATAGCTGAATTACCAGCTTCTCTTGTTTTTCACATTAGCACACGTCTTTACATTCATTTTAAAAATAAATTCACCTAGGCAACCAGCATCTTTCAAAATGCATGGTACTTTGAAGTAAAGTTTTCACTTTTGGATCCAGATGTTTAAGTTGCATCTCAGTTTGAATGGACTTGCAGATAAGCTAGAAAAAAAAATAATGTGCAATATTCTGAAACTTGACAGGAGAGAAAGCCATCATGGTATTAAATATGTTTTACTTAATATGAGTGGAAGCTATCAATGTAATTAATAACCTTGGGGAGGAGAAGAGCAGCAATCTATCAGTTACATAAAAAATAATGCAAATTAAGATCTAATGAACATCTATTTACCAGGCATTCTTTACATGGAAAAACATTTTCAGGAAACAACAATTGCTTATGTGCCAAAACTAAAAAAAGAACAAAATGCCATGGATTTGGTGGGTTATTCAATTTATTAATTTGAGACAGAACTGTCTTTTGCATTAAAAATGACCAAGTAAGAGGAAGACTACTAAGAAAATAAAAACTGACTTCAAATACTGAATTGCTGTGTATGTGTGTGTGTGTGTGTGTGCGTGTGTGCGTGTGTGCGTGTGTGTGTGTGTGTGTGTGTGTGTGTGTGTGTGTGTGTGTGTGTTGCTGCACAGCTGAAATAGCTTATAACAAAAATGGAAGCATGCAAAACTAAAACTGTGGCTAGCAATAATGCACAAATAAGGGTTCTACAATAATTAATTTTATACTATTTAACTGATAAGTGATTAAATAAAGCTAAAGAAATCTAATTCCATAAAACATGATGCACTCAAAACAGTGGCACTCCAAATGGTGCACAGAAATGACACTCCAAATGCTGTACATCACTGTAAATAACTTTCTGTTGCAAGGAGAAACCCCTCTAACACCCCCCCCCCAAGTAGGGCCCTGATTACTATTTATGCCAAATCCAAGGTTACACAAAATTGAAGAAAAGAGAAAAGGTCGGAAACAAACATAAAATTCAATTCCTCCCTTTTTTCAAGTCCTACAAGCCAAAATTAAAGCAGACAATATACAGCAAATCCAATTCTAGTGCAGTAAAACATTAATCACACAAATTCAGAGAGCTTTCTGTACTGGCCTTCTGAGATTTGAGGTATCAGTATGTGATAAAGTGTATGCTTCCCAAAAAATAAGGTAGAAAGACAAAAGTGCATGTTTATATTTGAAATGTCAACAGAGAAAAATCATAATTCCTGATTCGTGAGTCATACACAAATACACCTGGAAGGTGCCATGCAGTTAAAATTAAAGACTTGTACTAGGTGTGGTTCTAGACATAATCACAAAAATGCATTACATCAAGCCTACAGTGCCTTTTTTGTATACTTCCAGGTCATACTCATACCTCCTTATGGTGTGCTGAACTTTTTTGTATCTGCCTTCTTTAAATAAGTGAATTACCAGCTAACAATACAGTGTTAGAAAGGACACAGATCTGTTATTTTTTTTTTTAAATGACATTAAAACTGTAAACCTATGATATCATGCATTGGATAAATTAATCGTTGCCACTTACCATTCATATTTTCATATTTATGTTTATATTTTCATAACTGAAAGATCTGCATTTTAATGAGGTGTATGGTGTAAAATACCAATATGAGAGACAAGACAAATCACTGAAAATGCTGGTTTACAGCATACTATACTGGAAATATTGCTAGTTGTTTGTTAATTGCTAATTATGCAAATAAACATACATTTTTGTATTTCTGTAAACATCTCAATAAACATGCACTTATTGAGGAATTTCATCTTGTCATGTGAAAGCTTATGTCACATTAACAAAAATGTGCTAACGATATATGTCTAGGTTGTACAGTTTTCAAAATATGAACATTTCTTTGTGAATGTTTAGAAAAAATATAATTAGGGGTTTGTGTACATTATCATAGGTTACATTATTTGTGGAAAATACTATGAATCCACTATTATCACTGATAACACTGCTATCTGTACAGTTTTAATATCTTTTATTGTTCACAAAATATTCACTTTTATTTATCTTATGCTTTTTAAATTTATTTTTCAGAAAATGCTCTGGAATGCAAGATGTATGTAAGCTGCTAGTAGTGTGACATTCAACATCACACAGATGTTGAGTTAATTGAAACTGCACGCTATGTGGATACAAAAGCAATTTTGCAAGAATACGTAAGAAACAAAATAATATGGTATGCAACACTTCCTTATTACTAAAACTAAGAATGAGAAAAAGAGAAAATGCTTATGAGTGCTGTTGAAATGTGAGACATGCAGGAAATACAGAGTCAAAAAATATTACATTGCAGAGAGAACACTGAGCGCACTTGCTATTCAGAGTAACTTAATAATATTAAGTATTACATTTAAAATAGATAAAAGAGTATGATGTAATATTTTGCCAGAGGCTACATTTAAAAATTGATGTTTTAAGACAATGTATGGAAACAAGTAACAGCTTTTGTGGCACATCCAAGGCAGAAAGTAAAATTTGTGAGTCAGACCCTGGTTACATATGTACAAACATAAAATATAAAAAATATTTTAATTTTTTTCCTTTGGAAATACAGTGAGCCAATGAAATATATTCTGCCAATTTAATCACAAAATGCTAGTGGAGACACTTCAATAACATAAGTGGTTTATTTCAAAATAAATTAACCTCATTCACAGCAAACAAGTAAAAAAATATTTTCACATTCATAAATGTACCAGCATAAATGTTTCTAAGCATGTTCATTTTGACGGTTTCTAGAAAGTTCCTGTTATTGCCAAAAGAAATGTTATTTCAGTTTCTTTAACAGTAAAAAAGGTACCCATTGAAGATGGTGGTGGTGGGCGACTGTAATTGTGATTCCTTGAATTTTGGAACTAAAAGTGTAAATGGAGAGGATATATTATTGTATATTATACATTTACAAAAATTTCAAGGCTAACTACATCCTACTAAGCGATGGTTTAGGAAAACTCCAATCCCCCTCAAACCTTGAGAATAAAGCTGCATATGCAGGACTTTTCACAGAAACCGTGTACAATCATTTAAGCAGCTGCATAGAGGCAGCTATACCTATCCAAACTAAACACAGAACAACCTCCAAAGCAAGCCACCCTGGTGGAATCCCAGGCTAAATATGTTGTATAACAAAAGAAAGAAAATCTTGTCCAAAACCAGGAAAGGTAAAAACTCCCCCCATCAATTTGAACAAGAAACTCAGGGGACTAATCAAATTTACTCAAGCCATAGTTGAGATAAAAAATAGCCTCCCAAGCTAAGGACAACTGTAAGGCTTTCTTCAGTTATTTCAGTAACCTTAAAGATAAAATCCAACAATATGCCGAACTAAAGGTGAATGGAACTACCTATATGGAGTTAAAGGATATAGCAAATCTGCTGGCTAATAAATTTAGCTCACGTTTTTACACCCCTATCAAAATAGCTGCAGATAAACATTCTTCACTGTCTTTTATAACCATGACTGCAGGTACAGGATTTCACATCTCTGAATGGTAAAAGTATGTCAGGTGTTTATGGTAAGAAATGTGGAAACCCCAGCCCTGATTAAAAAAGAAAAAAGAAAAAAAAAAACCTTCATCTCTTTTTCAAGATCACAGACTGGTTGTCTGTAATTCTGTTCTGATTTGATAGTCATGCCTCCTTGTAGACAAGCTAAGACCACTGACCAAAGTACAAGGCATGGGCCCAGAATGGCTTTTGGTTATGCCTGGGTTACATTTAGGATATCTCCATATGAAAAACATCTAAAATGTCATGGTTTGTAGAAAGTCTGACTGTAAACTTATTGTTTACTCCATATTTTTGCTTTCATATCAAACAAAAGCTTATCAAGCATAGATCTCACCCTTTGTAAAAATACTTTGTGTTTAACCTAAGCCAACCTGCAGGGTCTGCACCTGATGCCTGGAGAGCAGAGGCTGTGACTCCCTAACACAAGCATGTTCCCTCTGTGGACCTAGGTAATTATAGGCAAAGTCAGCGTTACCAGCCAGTATATAAACTGATGTATGTTATAATAGCAAAATGCATTTATGTAGACATTTTCGAATTAACTGATCTAGACCCCAATCAATTTAGTTTTGTGAAGGGCAGATCCTGTCTCCAGAATCTAGAAAACTTCTTTGTAAAGTTTGCAGAGGCTGTGAACAGTGGTGGTCTCAACCTGGGCAAAACTTTTGACATTATCCTTCCTGCTGATATTATTGAAAAATTAGACAGACTTCATGCAAATTCCACCATTATCCATAGGCATGCAAACTGACTATGCAACAAATCCTAAGTTGTGGAAGTTCCCAGTGCCCTCTCTGAACATGACATCCTACTGGGGTACTACAGCAATCAATGTTGCACCCTTTCCTGTTTGGCATTTATTTTGCATACATCCAAGCCAATATTACAGAAGTGTGGTTGACCAAGTTTGCTGAAGACTGCAACATGGGCACAATTATACACTCTTCTAATCATACCAAACATCTTCAGTAAGGGATGGAATATGCACCTACCTGATGCAGTGGAAATGGTCTCAAGGTAAATGCAAAAATGTGCTGCATTCAGCAAAAAGCTGATACCACCTCATACATTATAAATAGTACTCATATTCAGACAGACATAGTCACAAGAGACCTTGGCACATATGTGGATAATTCTATGTCATTTGATTATCATATTCCACAGTGTTTATGAGATCCTTCAATCTGGCTCAGTTAATTTCCAAGGGATTATCTTCAAGATCCAAATAAGTCATCCTACCACTGTACATTTCACTTGTTACACCCATCACTGAATACAGTTTCACCCATAGTATGTGCAAATAGAAGCATGTTGCTCAGCTGCATAAGCCTCAGGCATTTCTATTCAAGAAAATAGGACTTAGATCCTTTGACTGTCTTAATAAATGACTATCTGTGTGTTCAGTAGCCTACTTACTGCTCTGAGGTGATCGCGGTCTTGCTTTTTGAGACATGAAAGACCCAATGCCATTTGACCTCCCATTTCTTTGTAAAACCAGTGGCTCTGCAAACATGCACTAAGGACACTAAATCTATGCCAGGAACAAAACAAGACTTGCTGGACAGATTTCTAATTCAATGTATTCCCAGTCTATTGACTAAATTACCACTACAGGTCAAACCAAATACTACTCGATCTATAAGGTTAGTCCTGATGAGTTGATGTGTAAACACAAATTTACACCAGAGTTACCATATATGGCCCTGCTTGATTTGGGAGTCAAGCACTAGGAAGTGCTTAGAAAGGGTGGAAGGAACTTTTAGGTGTGTCTACGTAAAGCTAAATATGGCTAGGTATCTTACGGAATTCATAACCAATTGCCTCGTATTGTGCCTATATTCTTAAGCTTTTCCTGATGAATAAAGTAATTTTGTAACTACAAAAGAGCCACAACAGTCTTGTTTCTACAGCATTACATTTCCATTACTTATCATCTTTATAGCCCTTTCTGTCAGGCAGTGTGGGATGTGGGAGGGGGGGTGGCACGAAATGAGGGTCTTGCCCTGGATTTCAAATGGTCTAGCTACTCTGCTTTTTGGTCAGTGTTTCAAGACATACTAATTCACTTTAAATAAGACATACTACTACACTTGTGACAAAACTGAGTATTTGACAGCCCAGAGTTTAATCTGCTCAATATGTATGGATGCACTGTCCATAACATCTCACAGCAACACCTGATCAGGTATGTCGAAGTCTGTGGACCTTTCTAAAAGATATACTTAGTACATCAGAATTAGCTAAAAGTTTATTTGGTTTGAGCCTGCAACAACTAGGTTTAATACCTTCTGGAACACGGATACAAGATAATTACTTTTAACATATTAATTTCACTATTAAATAGTTTCCTATTCAATAAGGAGTGTTCCTAGAGCTTCACTTGTATTAAATGTGGGCTTTATTTTTCCACAGGATAACAAAAATTTGTACAACCAGTCTGCACCAGTCTGCACCTGCAAGCTTGGGCCCATGCCTCCAACTGCTATTTATTTGTTTATTTATTTATTTATTTTTATATATTTGTTAACAGGTAATTCTGCTGTAAGCAAGTATCCATTTTCAGGGATGATCCAGGAATATTGTCCGGTTAAGTGAATTGCTCAGAGTCACACAGTATATAAATGGAGGTAGACAGAATCAAAGAATAATATTGCTTCTCTTCCTTATAACATACTTTTATATCAGTCCCCACTGCTGTGTATATGTTCAGCTCTAAGGGATGTATTCCATAAGAAAATTGCAGACTGCACAGTACGCTGAAGGAAAACATCAGTGGCTGACATGATTCCATAATGCATAGTAAAACAGGAGCAAGTAATTATTCAGCATAGGATAATTGCAGACTCCGATCTGTGCCCAGTGCAAAAAAAAAAAAAAAAAAAAATGTAACAGATGACTGTTCCTAAAAATCCACAAAAACAGTTGCTGGAGGCAATAAGTGCCTACCATTAACTCTATGTTATTCTATGAATTACTAAGCAATCCTGTGGAATCTGCAAAATATAGCTAAAAAAATATGCAAGCAGCATTTAATGGATAAAAGCAGGCTGGGGTACTACAAGCCATAATAGAGGAAGATGTGCAAATGCATTCTAGAAGGCAGCCAGTAAGGTGCAGAGCCAGGCTGCAGTTAAGCTAGGTTTCTGATCAGGAGATAATAGATAGTTACAAATTAGATAGACAGCTGGTGTAGGCTATGTGCAGGATGTGTGAACCCCACATGTAATATCACAGTCTGTGGGGTAACCCAGAAGTGGTAGAAACAAAAGCATGTCTGAGTCTGGGTATACTGGTCTCTGG
>NC_056726.1:751854995-751902495 GCF_019279795.1 Protopterus annectens | reverse complement strand
GAATTTTACAAAGGAACATGGAACATGTTTCTATAAAATACGGAGGTGTACTTTATTTTTGATTGGTGGATGATTGTTTCTTCAGATCAATATTATTCTTTCCATTTCCATTTATTGATTGGCTCCTTGAAAACAGAGAATGATTAGGATTGGTTCGCACTTATCCACTTGACGAATCAACAGTATGACCATGCATACTTGGCATATACAATTTTGTTCATTTATGAATTTATATAGCAAGGAAGTGAGACATCTTGCTTGACATTATCAGGATATAACATCCATCTATTGCATATTGGACTTTAAAATTCATATGCTGAATCATTTTGTGTCATTTATCTACTGAATGCAGCAGAAGAAAGGGACACACTATTTGAATTCATTTTGATCAAATATGAGTGTTTTAAATGCAGTTCTAAAGACATTTAGGTATTTAATTCAATCACACACTGGAATATGTCTGTTTGTAATATGGACAGATAAGTCTTTTCGATTGGTGAGTGAAAATCTATTCTGACCAGCAAGATTTCATTAGTTCATATCGCTTATTGGGTATATGATTTTGGAGAATGATTTGATTTGGCTGACAATTAATCACTGAACAATAGACTGATAACGCAACACTTTCAGAGTTTTACAAAGGAACATGGAATGATTTTGATTACTGACTGGTTATTTGCTGATCATTTTTATTCTTGATTGGTCAGCTCCATTTTATATACACTTTTCATATGTAATACCCTTAATTGGCTATTGCACGTTTGAGATTGTTTCCTGTTTGTTTTTTAACATTTTGCTCGACCAGTGGCATTACAGAATATATCTTTTGTTTAATGTTTTTAGAATGGGTTTAATTAATTTTTTTTATTGACTGGTTTGTTTTTTATTTAAATATAAGTGAGTGTTCTAATTTTTTTTCAATAGATCTGACAAAGGATTTTTCAACCTAAAAGCATTTATCTTTAATGTGCTTCATTTTTTGTTTTATTAAAGTAAATGCTTTGGACAGTGGTAGTCTGACTAATTTTTCTATCAGTTGTTACTGGCTTGGTTCAAGTTTGACTTTTGGTGGCTGCTGCTGTATTTCTTTGTTTACTCTTTGGTTTCAGAGTAGACTGACCAACAGCAGATGTGAGTGCACATTGCAGCACAGGCAATGTTGTATGAGAGCCATGTGTGGGTCTTGTGAAAGGGGTCTGCCTCCCCCTACTGGAGGTAATCTGGTCAGTACAGTTAGGGCATGCAACACCAGGTTCATACTATGGCACTGATGTAGCACTGTCATAAAAAGGCTTTCAGCAGAGTGTGCAAAAGATACCATGCTGTCATGCTGTGCAGCAAATGTTGCCATGACCTCTCCATGTCTACATTCCTGAACTTCATGTAAAACACACAGCTAGTGTGTTACATGGTCGGTGGCATGGGCAAGTAGACAGAAGTCAGAGCTATGATATTGCTGTAAATGTTCATCGCCTATAACAGCAAGCAAATACCCTCTGACACACATCCATTCACATCAGATACACTTCTATGTGCAGACTGATGAACAGTTTCAGTTCATCATAGGGAAGAGTCACCATCACTACCAGACTCAGCATGGGACAGAGGGTCACAGACATTATAATGTCCATCATCTGAAGTCCCCACAAGATTACAATGGCCAGCCACACTAGGCTTTTGATCAGATGCTACACTATGACACTCATGACTGTTCCCTTCAGGGCAGGGCAATGAAACCAAAGCAGTGGCCTGTGTGCCATTGACCATGCAATCATACTGAGGTACATCACATCCCACCTCAGGATCAGTGGAGGGCTTCTGGAGGAGGCAAGTAGTAGATGTGCTGCAAATAAGAGACAGATGACACATGTGTACATTCACAAAAGTCACATGAGACAGAGTATGACTGACATAATTGGACAACTACATAACTACAATGAATACTTATGATGCTATGGCGGGTCTCTGATAAATCATCAAATGCTTAAAAAAGTGAACGATGATTTATTGAACCCATGTAAGCAAAAGCTTACAATCTCGAATGCTTAGAACAGCGATTTTTTCCAAGGAAAAAAAAATTTGCTGTTCCACAAAACAAAAAAAAACAAAAATTTTAAAACATTACATAAAGTAGGGGGCTTTGCACCCCACCCCCCCAATGTGGGAGGCTGTACCCCCACACCCCCCTACTTAAATATACCAACTCTGAGATCGCATTACAGTGACGAAAATGGCAAAGTAACAGAAGCGGTCAAGTAAAGAATTCACTTATATGCTGTTTTGTTATTTTGCCTTTTTGTGCTTTCAAGTTTGATCAAGACCCGGTATGGACATACCGGGTTGGCATAGCTGTGGCTGGTGGAGGGGCCCTATAGAGCAAAGATATGCCATATAAATCACATATCAAGCAACTATTAAGAACAATCTGAAAAAAAATTCACTGAAGACATGCATAACATGTCCACGTCTGACTCCACAGTCCATAGTGCAGGTTGAAATGCTACTTTTATGTAAAAATTGATGTACACTAGTCAGTAGGAAGCACATACTCAGTATCATGTAGCATTTAAAATTGTGTATAACATGTAGTAAATAAGATATACACATACCAGTCAGGCAGTGATGTTGTGCAGATTGCAAGTGTCCTGTGAAGGTGAACAAGATCTCATTAATCATGAAGGTCACAGATGTACTTAACAATATTGCACTACAGTGAGCCAATGCACTGCCTTACCAGGTCTGCCCTCCCTGGATGGGATCCAAAGCATCCATAGTAAAGAGATACCTGGAACACAAACAACAGGTGAGTATTCACAACAGTTATAACAGGAGGCAGAGGAACACAAAGGCTGCTGATCACACTAACAGACTAAGGAGACACTTACGTGACTAGAGGTGCTGTTGTTCTGATGTTGATCGGCCTATGCAATTGAAGCACACAACAGTATGTACAGTGCTAACAGTGTTATCTATACATTGTTTAGACAATATAACATGCTATAACACTTACCATGTGTGTGTCCACATCCTGAGTGTTTTATCATACATGACATAGTTATTCTGCTCTGACTGTAATAAAAAAAAGAAGGTAAGATGTGTGAATGAATATTCTTAAATGCCAACTCGATTATGCTTCAGTGTTTGTGAATGTCAGGCATACCTGTACATCTTGGAACACCCACTTCAGTACGTCCTCCAGGTATATGGTATATCATGATCCTGGCATGTTATATGGCATGTGCCCTGGAACTTCATTATGTCATCTAGAGGAGTTAATGGTGGCTCACCCTCAGTGACATTCCTCTCCCTCTTGTAGCAGTGCAGTCTGTTGGTTGCATGTAAGATAATGTCAGAGCAAAATTACCGGAAGGCCTCCCTGGAATTGTTGTGTCCATCCACAGCTTTGATCATGTTGGTAATATTCCTCTATACTTGCTGTCTCCACACAGTATTGCCCATTCATCCTAGCAAATTTCTGGCATGCTGGCACACAGCATCTATAATAATTTCATTTTTGATCGCAGAAAACATTATTCCAACTATTACAGATATACATCTGTAAGAAAAGGTGATATGCAAATATTAGATTTTATACAAGGATCCATATAATAGCATATCAACATTCAAAGTACATGTAAACAGAATGCCTCTGCTCTCAAAAGCAATCCATGACATCTATATTACTGTCATGTACAGATAAAATTAAATAACATGTCCAACCATTATCCGCATACGTCATCTGCTACCAATCCACATAACAGCGTATGTCATACATACAAAAACTGGATTCAAACCCATGTCAGTGGGTATTCTAACAGCTAAGGGCCAAACACACAACCAGTGCAACACAACATCAGTAGTGCACAAGTGGTGTTGTCACAGTTACATGCACATGGAGCTATGACTACCAATTCCACATCAAACATATGGGATACATCACGTATATAATTGTCAGTGACAAAACTCAGCACAAATGTGACCTTCATGATATGTTAAATGACATATCTACCTGAATGTGTTAAAATGTGAAGGGAGAAAAAAAATCAACTTAAGAAGAAAGAAAAGAAGTTCTGCAGTCATGGCCAGATATGATGACAACAACCAGGGTAAATGTAAAGCCATCCTGAAGTTCCTTCAATCCAATTGATGAGTAATTATCAGTGAATATCCATGAATCATACCTTAATTGTACAATCTGTGGAAAACCCCATAATTTGGTGTTATCCACAAACCTGCTATAGACATACAAGTGAATCTGCATTACTGATAGATATGAGTGTATTTTGTCCACTTCCAAAGTTTACCAGGGCTGGTTTGCATGTAGCCATACAGCTGCTTATGGGGAAAAAACCTCCTTGATAATGATGGCCATGCATCCATATGCATGCACATTGGGGAAATCTACCCCCATCCTTTATGCAACTGATATACTGATGTTCAGACAATTTCCAGAACAAAAATGGCATAAAATACGTGTTGGAATATTCACGCAGAACACTATAAACATACAGCGTGATAATGACCATTGTATTCCACAAAAGCAATACAAGCAGCTGACCTCATGATAGCTTACCACTTAGCAATCAAGGAGCTATACCTAACAGTGAGGTTACTTCAATGTCAACCACTTTAACTCTTTCTTGCAATCCCTCATACATCCTTCTAATTAACCTTATTATTGTATCAATGAATGCAAATACTTCCTTTGCCCTAATCATAAAATCCCAGCTTACTCTGTCGAATGCTTTCTCTGAATAAAGACCCACAGTCAACAGTGGTATTTTCTTATGTTCTGGATCATCATTTTAATATTTAAGTCTTAAGGAGTCTAACAATGTTTCTATGCCATTTCTTATTTCAGAAAGATAAACCTGTAATTGCAGATTACCACAAGGCCTTCTATAGTTATGTAAAGAATCTCCACAGCAATACCCAGATTTGCTCTAAGCTACTGCATAATGGTACCTCCTATACCGTGCCAACAAATATTGCCAATATACTAGCCAACAGATTCAGTGCTAACTTTACCCCCCCCCCCCCTGCAAAGGACCAATCACAATACCAGTAGATTGCCAGGCATCCAGTATTATTGCTGCACAGGTTAAAACAGCACTGTCCAAGGCCAAGAATACAGTTTCTATGGGACCTGACAATATCCCTGGCTGTATTCTACATACACTACAGAGTGAACTGCCACCTTACCTGTGTGCCCTGTTCAATCACAGCCTCACCTCAGGCTTTGTCCTTACCGAATGGTGCACTGCTACAATCATCCCTCTCCACAAAGGAGGAGCGACTTCAGACCCCGGGAATTATTGCCCCATTAGCCTTTTGAGTCAGACATGCAAAGCTATGGAATGCATCATCATGGACCTAATAAACAAGGCTATAGGGAATCTCCAAACTCTGGATCCTACTCATTTTGGTTTTGTGAAGGCTAGATCATGTCTGCTCAACATGGTCGACTTCTTTGAATCAGTCACCAGAGCTGTGGATGAAGGCAAGGTGGTTCACACAACATACCTTGATCTGGCCAAGGCCTTTGATACCATTCCCCACTCAGGAATCATAGAAAAACTCACTAAGCTAGGCATCAACCCTTATATCACTAGGTGGGTTGCAAACTGTCTCACAGATGAAACCCACAGTATGAAAGTAGCTGACTCCAAGTCAGACTGCTGACCAGTCACTAGTGGAGTTGGTCCTGGGTCCTCTCCTGTTTGGTATCTACTTCTCTGAAGTCCAGGCCAAGACAAAGGGACTCTGGCTGACAAAGTCCACAGATGATTGCAAGTTGGGAGCTATTATTAACTTCCCAAGTGATGTTGACATCCTACAGAAAGACCTCAATGAGACCAACAACTGGTGTCAGAACCATGGCCTTAAGCTCAATGCCAAAAAATGTGTTGTCATCCACCTTGGGAAAAACCCAGTTCCCTTGAATTACCACATTGATGGTAGTCCACTGAATACAGAAGGTGTTATAAGAGATCTGGGAACACAGGTTGACAGCAACCTCTCTTTTGACCACTATGTTCCCACTGTGGTCAGAAAGTCCTTCTATGTGGCACATCTCATTACTAAGGGTTTTGCATCCAGGAAGAAAGAGGTCATTGTCTCCCTCTACTCATCCCTCATTAGGCCAATCATTGAGTACAATGCCCCATTTGGTATGTACCTCACTAGACACCTGCAACAACTGGAGAGGCCACAAAAGTACCTCACAAAGAGGATCCTAGGCCTTAAACACTTGTCCTATATGGACAGACTCAAAAAACTCCAACTATTCTCTGTCTCATATCCCCTACTTAGAGGCAATCTCTGCTTAGCTTACAAAGCCATGTCTGACCCACCTCTGTTAGACGTGCTACATCTAAAGAAATCCAATCCGTCAATACTACATGCTCCAGAGACCTCAACCTCATTAACACAATCAACAGAACAAGCTGGAGGGACAGGTTCATAACCCAGAGACTGCCCATGCTATGGAATAGACTTCCCATACATGTCAAGCAGAGCACCTCACTGGCCCTCTTCAAGAGAAATCTTGATGAGTGGATGGAAAATAGAAAATTCACCCTGGGTTCACTCCAGTCACTCTACTCGACAGAGGCATTAGGAACTAAGGTTGGGTGGCACAATGCCAGCAGGGTAATCCTATGGGCTAGGCTTGTAAAGGCTCCAGGGCCATTAGCCTAATACACACCTATGAACCTATATAATGCATAAGTTAGACATTTTGTCTATTTACCTTTTACATAAAGATAAGAAATAAATCTATAGACATTAAGTTCATAGGTAAATAATAGTCAGTCAGGATGCAGACTACTATATGCCATGGCAATAACCGGACAGTGACCAAAGGAAAGAATCAAACCCAGTACTTTGTATTTGTAAGATAATTGCCCTAGGTCAGATTCCATAAAGTTCACACATCAGATGGAGTGCTCCAAGTTCCATGCAAGACTACCAGCTAACAAGTAATATGCAAATACAACCCAGTCTACAGAGCTTAACTCAGCACAAAGCAGACATAACCAGGGATGTCAGCTTGATCAGAAGCAGTCACGTCATAGGTGTATTCCAGGAAAACTCATTCAGAAAGTAAGTTTTATATATATATATATATATATATATATATATATATATATATATATATATATATATATATATATATATATATATATATATATATATATATATATATATATATATATATATTTATATATATATATATATATATATATATATATGTCTGTGTGTGTGTGTGTGTGTGTGTATGTGTGTGCGTGTATGTGGGTGTGTGTGTGCATTATCAATGCACATCTATGGAGAGTAAACAAACTCAATAGAATTTCAGTTGTAAGTGGAAAGTGCTCAAGGAAGAGAAATGTGCATCAGTCGATGTATCCAAAAAGTAACAAATATCTGCAAACAATTGTGGATATCATCATAATACGTAGAGTGACATATATAAAATCACCCATCAGAATTTGCAGAATCCAATGTAATCTGCAAAATTTTTGATAAAAAAATTGATTAAGTTAGGCAAAGGGCAATCACAACCCCTTCACCATGGCTAACAGTAGCTAACAAGGTTTGCAGGACACGTGTGAGGAACACAAGTAACACACACACACAAGAAAATAACATGATAAAAATGTGGATGTTGGGTGAAAGTGAAGAAGAGGATACACAAAAGGTATGATGGAATAGGAAGGTCAGATGGTGAGGCAGAGGGGCATGGTCATTTTTTTGGTGGGGATAGGCCCCATTTTTTTATTTTTTTGGAGAATAAAAGTAATGGAAAAGACAATGAAAGTGAAGGAATGCAAAAGAGCATGTATAAAGATATGACAAATATCAAAAGATACACCAGACAAAGATTGGAAATACACATGAAGTAGAGGGAAGGTACACAGACAGCCCACATCCAGGCTATACAACATGGGTAAAGGAAAATTGACAAACACAGTAGTTATGCATATCAGCCATGGTGCAACGCAAAAATACAAATGTACAAATGCTTGCTAAGATGTTGCAGACTGTGTGACAGTCATACCAGAATGAGCACGACCATTTGTAGTTGTGTGTTGGAAAACACAAAATGGGGCGTGCTGTCATTGACGTGCATGATGGATATCAAATAGAGTTATCCACTAGGCTGTCAGAAGTGCAAGTATAAGCCAAGCAGCAGCAAGGATGACAAATGCAGGAACAGAAAAGCAGAAGACAAACAAGAAATTCCTATCCTGCATGTGAAAGGCAAACAACCAAGCACAGTACCAAACAACAGTACCACAGCAAAACATCAATGTGGCTGTGTAATAAACAAATAAGTATACACACTACAAACACAAGAGAAATGGGATCCATGCATCAAAAACCTATGCCCTGTCAGAGGTAGCACAGATGGGTTGTCGAGTATCCAACATGTATGTGTGACATATGATGGCATAACATAATCCAGACAGAAAGAAGGTTCATCAGACATATCCACACCAATGGCAAAGAATATGAAGCAAGTAGTACTACATGTATGATTAATGAAAGTTAAAAAATGCAAGCCTGTGCATATGCAGGAAGCAAATAAATCCTGGGGTAATGCACAAAACACAATACAGCATAAACACCGATAGAATCTATTCAATTGCCACCACTTTGTGTGCATAAGCATTGCATGTGTATGATACCCAACATGGTGGCCCAAGGTCATATTGTACCAGGGAACCCCCATACTGATGATGATACCAAACAGGAAGGTAAAAATACACATAGCATATGCTATATATATATATATATATATGTATGTGTATATAAAATGTACGCCAAAGCTATAAGGCTCTAACCCAGAAAATCCCACACAAACAGCCAACAACTTTAATTCATTCTTTACTAATACTATCCAAACTCTTGCTAGTCACCTATCTCCTGACACCTCTAAGCTACCCTTCACTACTTTAAAACTACCTCCTCCCTTTCATCTACAACCTGTATCCACCTCCTTTATCATATCACTGCTTCAAAAGCTAAAACCCACTACTCCTTCTGCTGACAAACTCCCTGCAGAATACCTGCAAATAGGCGCTAAAGCCATTGCCTATCCCATCTCTATTCTGATAAATAGATCTATACAGGAAGGAATTTTCCCAACTATTTGGAAGATATCTCATATCATCCCACTACACAAAGGGGATAAGTCCAACGACCACTCTAACTTCCGTCCTATAGCACTACTATCACCTATTGCTAAAATCATGGAAAAATGTATTCACAAACAACTTCTTAACCACCTCCTAAATAACAACCTACTTGCTAACTGCCAACATGGATTCAGACCTTCCCACAGTACTACTACAGCCTTACTCTCCTTTACCAACTCCATTAATTATAACCGGAACAATAATATCCTATCATCTTCAGTCTTCATTGACTTATCTAAAGCCTTTGACATGGTTAACCATAAACTTCTTCTGCACATTCTTCAATCCCTCTCACTTGATGCTCCTTCCTTAACTTGGTTTACATCTTACCTAGAAAACCGCCAGCAAGCTGTTCTCTGGAAAAATACGTTATCTAATCTTCTCCCAATCTCACTAGGAGTTCCTCAAGGCTCTATCCTAGGCCCCCTTTTATTTTCTATCTCTATCAATGACCTCCATTCAGCTATCCCAAACAGTATCTGCATACAATATGCTGACGATTCTACTATTATCTGCTCTGCCAATACACAAACCGAACTACACTCAATCACCCAAAAAGCTTTTACCATAGTCGAACAATGGTTCACTGACCGCTGCCTACTTCTCAACCCCAAAAAAAACAAACTGCTATTGTTCTCACCTTCCCACAGATCTACCCCCCCTAAACTTCACTCTTACTTCAACTGACAACACCCTTATTTCCCCAGAATCAACCACCAAACTACTAGCAATAACCATTGACAACAACCTCAGCTTTGATACACACATCAACAATACAATAAAATTAGTTAATAAGAAAATTGGATCCCTTTACAGAATCAAAGGCTTCCTTACACCAGAATCAAGAAAAACCTTAGCCAGATCCCATCTTATCTCTTCTCTACTATATGCATCTGCCATATTCACTAACCTCTCCAAAAACAACATCAATAAACTAGCAAAATCTTACCATAATATTGCTCGATTTGCAACAGGAACCCCATTTAGAACTCACCACTGCCTGAACCTAAGAGAACTAGGTTGGCTTGAACTTCCTAACCAACTCCTATTTCAACAGCTCCTAATAGCTCATACAATCCTATACCAACCAACTAAAACACCTATACTCTCTAACCTCATTTCACCTTACAACAACCTGAAGCATCTACGTTCTTCCAACAAACTACTGATTAATATAACAAAACCTAATAACTCTGCAGGAGACTGCCTCTTTTCCAACTCTGTTGGAAAAATGTGGAATAAATTACCCTCTGACATCACATCTTTGTGCTCTCTTCCACTTTTTAAAAGACAACTGAAAAATCATCTCAACAAATACTGGCTATGCTCCTGCACCGACCCAGGTTAATTTCACTACTTCCTCTTCTATCCTCTCTAACCTTACACAATTGACTTTATATGAATACTTTTTGACTAATGTAAAAAAAAAAAAAAAAAAAATTAACCATTTTTTCTTATACATACATTATATTTGGTTTGCTATGTTGAAATTATTGTTGCCTACTTAGTTGCTTTGTTTGTAAAACTTGTATTACCATTGTTTATGTCTGTTTTATACTTGTAATCTTACCCTTGGAGCTTTTCTCCCTGGGCCTCTACTGAAAATTGACATATATCCAGCTAGACTAGCCCGGTCAACAAATGTAAAATAAAATAAAATAAAAAAAATAAATAAGGGGGAAATGAAATGGACAACACAGGCTCAAATCAGTGAGGAAGTATCACCAAGAGAAAGGAGGCACAGATATAATTGGTGCCCCCCATTATTGATATAAATATCACAGTATATGTGTAGGACTGATCAAAGAACAATCTGGTGTACATAAGTACAGCACAGAAAAATGGAATAAGTGCATGTAACCTATCACATATTACAAAGGTGGTTGTGTTGATCATACTGCGGCCAAACATATGTATAACCATGTAAGTCAATGAATATGGACTACAAAGGCATACATATGGTCATGTATGCAAATTCGTGCATACCTGTCCTAATGTAAAATATTATCAAAAATACCGCTATTAACATATGCAAGATATGGACAAAAAAGGGAGTCACAAATGACGCTAAACAAAACATCACCTTCATATTCTCACTAACAGACCAATGAATGTCAACATAGTATGTCAAGGATACATGTTCGTACATACCAGCCACAGTACTATAATACAACATCACACCAGATTTGCCATTACATGCTACACACATGGTCATGTCAGTGTGGGACAGCATGACCCAAGAATGTCACATAAATTACAAAATCAGGGACATGTCATAAGACAGCAACAACGAATGCACAAATGAGTATATTACATACACATGGATAACGTGCAAATAAACACAATTGACTGACTTCACTGTGTTAAGTGAGAAGAATGGCACTAGTGCATTATGTGTGTTGCTATCATCCCTTCTAAGTAAAAACAGGAAGAACACAAGCAGAACAATCATGTTCCACTTTCAATATGCTAACTGAAATGGTCATATCTGTCACATAGAGGGGCAGAGTGTATCTAACATAACATTATGCTGCATGCATACACACACACACACACACACACACACACACACACACACACACACACACACACACACACACACGCACACACGCACACATGCACACATGCACACACACACACACACACACACACACACACACACACACACACACACACACACACACACACACACACACACACACACACACAAACACACACACTGAAGGAGTAGCACTCCTGCCCATATGGAGCAATGTATGCAGTAATGACAATATAATAATATAAATAATAATGGTTACAGCATGAGTCATCTGATAATGTGTGTCATACTGCAGCAGAAAGATAAAGCCACATATGACATGATAAGTGCAGTATACATTATGAAGTATATCAGAAAAGCATGACAATAATATGGGATGTCTGTGCAATTGTGCCTTGACCATACATATTTGAATATGGAAAACACTCCAGTGGCATTACAAAAGTGGATCACACATACAATACTTATGGTCCTGGAAGACCACCCTGATGGAATCAGACATCACAAAAGATCTTTCTAATAATGTCCCAGAAGGAGTTGCACATGGCCCATGCCATGTCCTAAATGAAGTTGCCAATCAGGTCCCTCATTTGCATCTGGAAGATGTCTGTCACTATATCCTGACTCTGGTCCCAAAAATTTTCTTCCTGGCATAGTGGTAGATGTCTTCCATGTTGGGAAATAGGAACAATGACATGTGCATTTCCAGGTCTGTCATCATCATCATCCCCATTGTGGCCATCATTCTGGTCCTCAGAGTCCAACCTGGCTGGCAGTGGTCTGGCACATCATCAGCATCTGATTGGGGAGCAGACATGGGTCTCACACTGTCAAATTTCAACACAGGAAAAAAAAACATTATAAGTACATAATAGGTATTAATGTAAAACCTCCATTATATTACATGGCATGTAATGCTCAGTTTATCAGACATGCTTCTGTAATTACTTGTAGATGTAATTCATGCTAGACTGTATACTTTCAACCAACCCTGAATAAATTAAACTAACCAGCACCCACCCAGATTCTCTCTCTGCAATCATCAACAGAAAATACCACATGCCCCCAATAATGTCACTGGTAACCTCTGAAACATCTACCTCAAAAATGAAACTGTATGCCACTTCAGTGACTCTTTCTTAACTGTACTGAACAACAAGATTCACTGAGACATAAAAAAGAGAAACTAAATTCTGCCCCATGGCTAACCCATCAAACTAAAATCATTAGAGACAGAGACAATGCCTGGAAGCTATGGTACAAAACTAGGACCCAGTCCTACCCAGATACATATCAGTATCTCAGAAACTGTACAAAGGCACAAGTTCTGTATGAGATTAAAAATGTTTTTTCCACAAACCAGACCACATGTACAAAAATCTCCGAAAGATTTTGTTAAAATTTAAACAAGCTCCTAAAACCAGGAAGAAAATCCATCCCAAATCCTTTCCCATCTGACATTACAAACACATTCAACAAACATTTCATATCCAGTAATCTACTTAACTCAGACAATAATGACCTACACCTACTGACCATAGCTCCACACCTCAACTTAATCTAACAACAATCCAGACAAATGCAGTGAAAGAATACATTAAAAAACTGAAACCCACAACACTAGCTCCTGGCAACCTGCCATCTGAATACCTCAGTATAGCTGCTGACACCATTTGTTACCCTGTATCTAGCCTAATTAATATTGCCATTCCCGAAAACTACATCTCAAACCTATGGAAAGCTTCCTTCATAATCCCATTACACAAAGGTGACACATCCACCGAACTGTCAAACTATTACCCTATATTAATCCTTCTTCCCTTCCCCAAAGTACTTGAAAAATACATACATCAGCAACTCCTAGCCTTGGGGTGGGAGGTTGGCATAATGGTTAAGGTGTTTACCTTACAGACACAAGGTGCAGGGTTTGATTCTCACATGGGTTAATTGGCTAGGCTTAAAATGGCCCACAAGGGTAGTTAACCAGTTAAATTCTCCTATTCAACATGTTTTTTTATTCCAGCACAGCTCCAAAACTGCCCTGTTACATTTCCTAGATACCATTAATCAAAGTAAAAATTCAGCCAATTTTGTCTCCACCATTTTGCTAGACTTGTCAAAAGCCTTCAGCATGGTCTCATATCAACTATTCATTCAAAGACTAAGTCTTATAGGCCTCACAACTCCTTCAACTAGCTGGTTCACTAGCTACTTAAACAATCACACTCATTCTGTACATTCTATACAGAGGAATGACTCCAACTCCGCCTTCCTTCCAATCACTACAGGATTCCCCAAGGCTCCTTACTTAGGCCAACACTTTTCAATGTTTTCATTAATGACATGCGCCAGGAATCAAAACTCATCATCATAATATAACATGCTGATGACTCAACTTTAGTTTTCTCAGCCAGAAATCTCCCCACCTTAGAAACCATCACACATAAAGTATTCACCCCTATAGAAACTGGCTACATAAACTTCAATTGCTCTTAAACTCCAACTAAACCAAACTAATCATATTCCTTCCCAATAACGTAAATCAAAACAGCACTGACCTTAATGCTATCTCCTTAGGGAGCACAAAAATTGAAGGCCTCACCAATATAACATTACTAGAAGTTATCATTAATAACAAGTTAAAATTTGATCTGCACATTGACACTGCTGTCAAAAAGTCACATTTCAAACTAGGCTGTCTTTATGGAGCAAAGCACTTGCTAAGCGATCATAGTAAACAAATAGCTGCCACCTCCCTTCTCCTTCCTAGCCTCATATATGCCACAGAAATATTTACAAATCTTAACTCTTCCATCAGGCAGGAATTTGCAAGCACTTACAGCAAAATTAACAAATTCATCTGCACACTTCCAAACTGCTCCTACCACTGCATGGTGCTCAACACCCTCAACTAGTTTGAATTTCCTCAACAGATTGCCCTCTCCCAGCTACTTACAGCACAAAAAATACTTCACCATCCACTTAAAACACCCTCATTGTCAAATCTCATCCAATAGCATGTACCAAATAGAAGTTCCTCAGAACTTAAACTAACTGTCGCTAATGAATCAAATAATTATTATGGTGACTCACTATTCTCTGTCACCATCTCCAAGGTCTGGAACACACTTCCAAACCATATCAGGCTTTTAAATAACATATACCAATTCAAATCTGCTGTAAAATGTCACCTTGCAACTGATAAACTGTACAACTGTACCACACCAAGAGTTTGAAGTATGCATTCCTAACTCTGTCCACTATGGATACTATTAAAGAATTTTTAATTTTACTCACATCTTAAAATATGTATTTCTTTATTTGATTTGCTTTGTAAAAATGTTTGTTGACCATTTGCTTTAAAATACTTAGTAAATGGACCCCGGGATTCAATAAAGGTCCGTGCAAGAATAAACTATTCTTGCACAGAATGGATCGTGTCCGTGCAGCACAGCAGCGTGCCTTGCATATTCATGAAGGTGCACTGCTGTACTCTCTACACAGACACGATCCATGTACGAGTGCAGGCGGCATGTCTGTGCAGTGCATGGACACTAAACATGCCCTCTGCACTCAGAAAGTGCTGTAACGGTACTTCCTAAGTCATATTGGCATAGAGCTTAGTGCTAATATTATGCCAGTATTTCAGTGTCCGCGGACACTGAAATGTAAATTAGAGCATTTCAGTGTCTGCAGATACTGAAATCAAGCATGGCACTAGAAAAGCAATATGGGGTGTGCCACAGTCTCTGTGACACACACCCTGTATTGCTAAAGTGCCGTACGGCACTTCTGCATCCTGCAGAAGCAGGAAATGTGTGCAAATGCACACATAAAGGGATAAAGCCCCCAAATGTACAGAAGCACAACCACAACCCCACAAAATAAACCCCATACTGAACATGTCATGCATCAGCATGAAACATGCACAGAATCCTAAAAGCACAATCATTGCCATTATGTCACAAACACAGTCCCAAGTAGTTGTCACAACACCATAATCCACACCCTTATAACCTACAAAAATAATAATAATATACCCTTGTTTTTAATGCCTTAAGGGATGTTTAAGTGTAGCTAAGTGGATGTGTAGATTACAGCTTAAACATCACATAGGAGCTAAATAAAAATAGACAGGCCCGATGTGCCACGCAGGATAGTGTAGTGGTTTGAGTTGAAACTTTGCATGCAGGTGGTCATGGTTCGAGTCCCAAAACAGGCAGCTTATTTTATCATGTGAAAGTAGTGTTAAACTTATTTTAGTAAACTTAAATTATGTAGCAATTATTTTTTTGTCAATCAGAGTAGTGTAGCAGTTCCAAAAGTGAGATGTCAGTGTAGAAATAATGTGAAACCCCCATATAAACACACGTCCCATACAGTATAGTTACGCAAGAATATAATCTAATGAAAGCACATAGGGAGATGTCATGGAAGGTAAACATAAAATAATAAATATGTATGCAAATATTTATTTTATATTATACAATGACTGGCCATTAACATACAAAAATGAGTACGCTAATTGGCCAGCCCAAACAGAGTGCCCGTTGTAAATCCAAGAGTATGCAAATGTAAAAAGATCTGGATGCCTGGACTATTTCCATTTGTTTATCTCCTGTTTTTTATCTTTAGTCTGCAGAGATAGCAATGAAGAAATGAAGATCTCTGTTGCTTTTTTGAACATATCTTGCTATGTGTTACAAGTTGAAGAACTTGTATAACATAGCAAGATATCATAAAAAAATGCAATGGAGATCTTCCTTTCAACAGAGAAAGGAAGATACCTATTTCCTTTTTAATATATCTCACTATGTTATACAAGTTTATCAACTCGTATAACAAACCAAGATATGTTAAAAAAAGCATTTAAGATCCCCCTATCTCTGTTGCTACCTCTGCAGAACACTGATGTACTGCATAAGTTTGGGAACACATCCCTTACGCATGTGCGGTACATCAGAAATGGCCCAGGATACAAGAAAACTGCAGTAGGGCAGCATGGAGGCATAATACAATTACATTATTTAAGAAAGGTAAGTATTGATGTCATTGTCTAATAGCAATAACCCATGGCTGGGTGTCGGCAATGCTGGATTTACTCACGATTGGCACTGTTTGCTCATGAGGGCATTGCCCTTGTGACCAAACCACACCAACTGTGGGAAAATCCAGCATTACCCACACCAGCTGTGGGTTATTGCCTAAATATAACATTATACGTATGACATGCATAAATGTGCCTTAATCAATTTGTTTCCATCAGACCTTGTTTTGCCCAGCAACAAAATAGTCAGCCCTGCCAAGTTTCAAAGCCAGGACACTGTACTCAGCATTCACAGCAAACATACCGGTACACCATTGGAGTTGTGAGAATTTGTAGTGCTTTAACGAACATATCCTGCATTCAGGTCATCTAACATTAATTAAAAAAAAACAGCAGTCCTACGTGTTGAACCTATGATTCTAAACATTATAGTCAGAGAAATGTACCACTACATCAGCTGAGTTATAGGAATTAATGTTGCTTTTTCATACATATCATGCAATAGAGGCATACAACATTAGGGAGAAAGCTTCTTAGAACCTTTTGTGTGTTGTATATAGACATATACACTGATCTGATGAACCAAATATATGTAAACGCACAGTCATAATACAGATATGCATACATTAAATGTAAAGGAAGGATATATATATATATATATGTGTGTGTGTGTGTGTGTGTGTGTGTGTGTGTGCGTGTGTGTGTGTGTGTGTGTGTGTGTGTGTGTGTGTGTGTGTGTGTGTGTGTGTGTGTGTGTGTGTGTGTGTGTGTGTGTGTGTGTGTATAACATGAAGTGTAGCTATATCTCAGAAACATCCCTCTCAACCTGTTAGTGCAACAAACCTATACAAAGACTGTAAAATGGGAGGGGCTATGGGCTATGTGTGTGGACATATTTCAAAAATCGCTGTTACAAATGAAAACGTGTTACAGCAACAGTGTGTGTTTCAACAGACAATCACTGAAGGATATGATGATGGGAACTGAAATGTCATGTCAGATTGCTGTTGTGGATGGGGTTTTCTAATGCACAGACGTGCATATCTATGGTGCAGGACAGCAAATTGTGTAGTATTGGGGGGTTGTACTGTAAATGTATAGACATGCTGCATCCATCCTGTACCAATGCCACATGTGGATCTGCTGACCATACTCTCCTCACACAACTACCTAAGTCCCTCTGGTCTGCATGTGGTATGGCAGCCTGCAGCTGGTGAGTATGCTTGCCAATACCCCAGGTATGTGAAGACTATGCAATGTACCATACACACAACTGTCACTCATAGCCATATTGCTTTATGTGCATGCACACTTGTGTTGTGGTCAACTGCATTGCATCACAGTGGTCACCACAGGGGACTATCTGATGAGAATGTATCATCCCTGTAGCATAACTCATAGATAGCCTGTCAATGCAAGACTTCTGGACAGAGAACAAAAAAATGGGTGGACAAACGGCTTAAGGTATGGCCATGTGTGAAACATTACTGTCATATAGTGGATATAAACAGTGTACACACTCCTGTTAAGATGCCAGGTGTTTGTGATGTATATACAAATTGAGACCACAATATGTCAGTCCTCATCTTTTCCAAACTGTAATGTGACCTATAACATGAACAATTCCCTGTACAATCCATCTGTTGGCCACCAAATATGGAGTATACAAATCTCACAATACACTAGATGCATATGTGTGCACACCCTTCAAATAATATGTTATTGCAGCAGCTTGTGATTTACTGACAGCATACAGTCTGCTTGGGTACACACCAGCCATCAAGTAAAGGCACTCTGACTAACACCAAATAACAGTCTGCTGTTCAAGTGGAATAATCATGACATTTGCTCAGTTGCCTGCAACAGCAACAGCCATGGCTTGCAGACAGCATATAAATCAGCAAATGGATCTCATATTTGACAGCTATCATCAAGAGTAGGGTGCAACAACATTACCATAGCATTGCATACACCATGGAACACAGTGGCGACAGTTGTCAAAAGGTGGATTGAATATGGGACAGCAGTGCTGTTGAAAAGACCTGATGTCTCTCCAGAAATAATGACAACACATTTCAAGACCTGGTCAGGGAGGTTGCCAGGTGATATATAGCAACACCGAGGGAGTTGCAGGAATCTCTTGCTAGTACAGGCATTGTGTACTACATGTGAAAACACTCTCCCATATTCGGCATACTTCTGGCCTATCGGCTAGGGTCAGAAGATGGAAGCATTTCCACACGCCAAAAACATCCAGGGGTGGATACAAATTGTAATACAGCACATCACATGTCTGAAAGGCAGGTGTGAAAATGTGTTATGGTGTAATGAGACTAGGGATTGACCTCATAGCCACAATACCAACAGGTATGTGTGGTGCACAAGCAACACCTCTCATAACCTAAAGACCAACAAACCCATGTTGAATCACACTGGTGGCAGTGGCCTGCTGTGGGGCTGCCATTCCACAGACAGAACAGGGCCTGTAGTCATGGTGGTGAGAATTCTGAACATTTCCTAATAACACCCACTTCTGAACAAAATCCATTAGGCATCTGCAAGACTGCTGAGGATGAGGAGGTGTGTTAGCCATCAACATGACAAAGAACTGAAGCATACATCCAAAGCTACCTAAGAATGGCTCCACCTGAACACAAACATGGTTATAGATTTTAGATTGGCCCAGCCAGAGCCTAGACCTACACCAGATAGAAAATCCCAGTTTGACCTGATGAGGGCTGTGCACATGAGCTGCCCTTGCAATCTAACAGAGTTGGGTGACCTTTGCATGGAAGAGTGGCCAAATAATGCCAAGTCAGGATGTGCCATGCTAATAGACACCTTCACAAGAAGAGTGAATGCTGTAAGCCACTTACAAGGTGCTTCAACAACTTACCATTTTAAGAGTGTGCACACTTATGCAATCACCATATTGTACATATTGCAGTCATTATATTTTCCATGTAACACGTGTTTGTTCATCGATTGGATTGCACAGGTCATATGTCACATGGAAGGTGGGTGACATATTTGAATGCATTATTGC
Source organism: Protopterus annectens (assembly GCF_019279795.1). Lineage (NCBI taxonomy): Eukaryota > Metazoa > Chordata > Ceratodontiformes > Protopteridae > Protopterus > Protopterus annectens. The sequence continues at coordinate 751,882,660 of NC_056726.1, read as the reverse complement.
GGTCTCATCTTGTATATTACAAGAACATGACATGTTAACAGGGTTTTGTACACATATCATATCCACTGTAAGCTTACAAGGCTGGTGTTGTAACAGGAATTGTGTGACCATACATTCACTGATGGTTTGGAGATCTGACAATCACATGTATGTCATTAATCAGTGATATCACTCCTCAGATCATCCCACTTATGTAACAGAGAAACACAGGGGTTGTGAGAAGTAGAGGAAACATAAGAGCCAGGCCTCTACACATCCTGTGAGGATATGTACAGTTGTGAGGTATGTCCTTTAGTACTTGCCACTGTGCTATACAGGTGAACATCAATGAAGTGTACATGGGTGCAGTCTGTGCTGGGGAACAGCCATCACATACTAACACTAATCACTCATCCCAGAGCTCTATATTATTAGTTACATGTAGTAAAACTGGCTGCAATGCATGATGTTGAGGGCCATGTGTCATGCATGTCATCATGTAGGTAATGTGTGGTCTGTGTAACAGATTTGTGCCACCTCACCTGTAAGTGTGTGTGTGTGTGTTTGTGTGTGTGTGTGTGTGTGTGTGTGTGTGTGTGTGTGTGTGTGTGTGTGTGTGTGTGTGTGTGTGTGTGCATATATATACCATTAATGTACATATGTTGTCTTCCCCTTACAGGTAGCAATGGGGTTTGAGCTCCCCCCCCCTTTTGGAAAACGATGTCATTATCCCTGCAGACTCTGACAATGATAGAAATAGTGAGGTACAGGTGGGGTTGTCAGGGGCTGAATCTGTGCCATTAGTTGACATCCCACTCTTGTGCACACCATCACTGCACACAGTGAAAATGCCCACACATACCTCATCACCAGTGGCCACAGATGATGGACAGTTGGCAGGTGGTGGCATTGAACAGGCTAGTATGGTGACTATGGCAGGTGTGAGTGTAGACACTGGCCATAGCCAGGGTGTAGGCAAGGTCCCACACAGGCAGATGGACAGGGGTGCTTGCAGAAGGAATGCTGCTCATTGGGCCACTGTTGCAAGTGCCACAGAAGGAGTCACCAGACACATGTTCCAGGTTGTCATGGATGCACAGGCACATAGTGAATGCCACAACACACAAATACTCAGGGTGGTAGATACAACTCTTCCTGACGTGCATGGTAACATACATGACCTTGTCAGGTCCACATGTCAAAATACTGAGGTCATTAATAGACGGTGGGGTGAGACCTTGGCAATCCCCGACCGTGGCATGTCTGTGCTAGAACATGTGGTGGAATATGGGCATCATCCACGTGTATGTAGGTCATCACCAACAACAGCTGAGATGTATGGGGCCATGCACCTTCCCACTCCCTTAGTGGCAGTGAGACCAGCACTAATGAAGGGGGATTGCCATCCACATCACACAGGAGCAGGCCATGGCCACATGGTCCTGTCCAGTCCTGTCAGGGGCACAGATCCAGTGGACAGCTGTCACTATCAGGAAGGAGTACTGCATCTATCCTTTGGCCTGGATGTGCCAGTGATACCCCTGTCAGAACCAGTGTCTGTGTCCAGAGATGGTGACCTGGACACTCTGCCATGTACGGTCCATAGCTGTCCAATGTACCCCTGTGTAGGGCTTCCACATGGCATGACTGTGTGCATACATACACACACATATCTGTATCACAGGCAGGTCACCTCCAGACACACACAGCACCTCTGCAAAGCCCATCTATTGGATACCCCTCCAAACACACACACATGATGTCAACTGTATGTCCCAGCCTAGGCCTCTAGCAAACCCACACAGCACCCTGTGCACATGATGATAGCTGTGCTACATCCCTGGCATCCATACCATCGATGCAGGGACATACTAATATGGGTCTGATGCAAAGGGTGAATATAGTACAGTGTATGTATGTAACCCTATGTAAGGTGCTGTCTGCTTGCATTTCTTATGAGTACACATACAGGTGTATGTACGTTATTATCCAGGATGCATTATTGCTGTTAGTAACACTAACTGAATGTAGTCTGACATGCTGTTTTCTGTTTGTGCCCAATGTGTTTATGTGTCTGCAGGCTGTGGCCCTACAGACATTCCCAAGAGGGAGTATATCAGACTGGGAATACACTGACCATGTCATAGGCAAGGTACAGCTTCATATATATACATGTACCAGGTGTGTATGCATGCCACAGTGTGTGACAGACACTGTTGTCAGGCAGTATCACCTTACATACATACCCCTTGTCACAGACAGGTAGCCTTCAGACATGTCAGCTGAGTGTTGTGTACTACCCCAGGTTCATACATACAGAACAGGTTACTGCAGTACTGTCAGCAGGTCCCTCACAAGCGTAGCCATTACATTATCTGCAACAGATTCACCTGTCAACACCTGTTGGCCCTGCCATTTCTTTCCCATACACTCAACCCAGATGCAGTTGATGAGGGCATGCATGATACTGTGTATGACAGGTCTGTGGTATGTATACCTGAGTTCACAGGGTGGAACAGGGAGACAAAATGGTATATCCTTTGCATACACAAAGTAAGGACTGACACACAGGATGTGCACACAACAACATCAACACAGTTGACAATACAAAGATTAGTAAACCTACATTTCCACCATTATGTACTGTACTACTACATACACATTACATGCCTCATATAGATTACAAGCATGGGACATAACACACTACCTTTTACAAAATGTAATGTTCTGAATGCCTACATGGATGGTGAGATGACCCACCACACATAGGATGTGGAGTCATGTATTGCTCCTACAGGCCTGGACAAGTGATAGTGTAGCAGATGTTGTATCAGCATGATGTTTCAAGAAGGTATGATACATGATGCTGACATGTGTGTCACAAACCTCACTGTGGACAATTAGGCAACAATATCACATACATGGGAATTCGTAAGGGACACAGACCACATATAGTTTTCCTAAATAATAGAATAAAATAAAAGATCAACATTTGTTTCCTGCCTTTAACTAGTCTAGTCCACATACAGCTTTGCTGTAACCAGGCCTGTTTGTAAGCCTCTGAGCAGTGCCAAAAGGTCTGCTCTTCAACTGTTCCCTTACATATGCTAGTTCTCTCCTCTCCTGCACTTTTACTAGTTTATTACTCTATCACATTACCAGACTTCTTGTAGCAATTATTGTAGCACACAGAAGTGTTACCAGCACTAAACATTCTACAAGGGAACAGCTCAAGTACTTCTTATTAATGCTGACGTCTCCAGGCATGTGTAAAGGTTATTTCCCTGTGCTTTCTCCTATTAACCTGGTGAACTTGGGCATCCTGAGGCAATGTAGAAACTGCCTCATGTACACTGACATCCCTCTCTGCTTACCTCCCCACACTCAGGCTTGCGAGATATGCAAATTGGAAGCCACACATTGTCCAGCCAAGACCGGAATAGCTGGTCAAGAGGAGAAGGTCAACACTTGCACAAAACCACATGGAACACATAGCCCTCCAAAACACACACCACACCCCCACCTTCACTGAGCTTCTCATTACAAATCTACCAAAACAGCAGAGGCCTCCAAGGGAGAGATGCAGTCGACCACCACGACACAACACCAGTCATGATGCACATAACTCTCCTAAACAATGTGCCACTCAACCAAAGCCCCTAAGGCAAAACAGCGTGCACAGCACACTAGTCATAGGTGACTCGATAGTGAGGCACAGTGATGTCCCACTCACTAGGTTGAATAAGGAGAATGTAACAGTCAGCTGCCTGTGAGGTGCCAGGATCTGCCACATAACTCACTCACTCAAGTCCCTCAATAATAGGTACAAATATGTCTCTGTCATTATACATGTGGTGTGCATGACCTGAGATGTCCCTCCCTGGACTACATGGAGGACTACATGGAGGTGCTCTCAGATTATGTAGCCCAGCCAGGTATGACCCTAGCCCTGAGCATCATCCTACCATCACCCAGAATTATACCACAGTACAAGCAGAAAATGATTGAGTTCAACAATTGGTTATGTTTCTGGTGTCATTCCTAGGGGTCCAGTGTCTGTTTGCCCTGGGATAACATGATTGGGGTAAGAATAAGCTCGTCCAGTGCATTAGAATTAATGAATTCCAGGTAACATTGGGTAAGTGTATTGGTGCATGAGTAGCTTTCCCAGTTAATAGAGGGGTAGTTGAAGTCACCCAGTATGCGAGTATTAGGCTGGACCCTAACATTCTCCAGGGTGCTTAGGAATGTGGAGTATGAGACTTGGAACATGGTTGGTGACCTATAGCAGGTTACAACCTGAATCACTATCTTACCCAGTGTTAGCTGAGCAAGAAGTATCTCAGATGCATTATGTTGGGCTACCAGTCTGTAGGTGTGCACATCCTTTATAAATATGGAAACACCACTGCCTTTGGAGCTTTGGTCCAAAAGGGTGATGGGACATTTACAGGGTGGTACACAAATCAAAATGGTATAACCCACACAGCATAAGATCCTCAAACTCACACAGTTGCCAGTACTGAGATTAGAACCCCTGCCTATTTAGTTATTTCTACTACAATGTTACACACTTACCAGATGTGGTACGGAGCTTACATGATTTACTCTAATCCCAAGGTACTTCTAAGGTGAATAACTTCAGCAGGCCTAGTAAAGTAAGGTGATGGGACAATTACAGGGTGATACACAAATCAAAATGGTATAACCTAGACATTATATGATTCTCAATCTCACACAAACAGTTGCCAGTACTGAGATTAGACCCCCTGTCTATCTAGGTATTTCTACTACAGTGTTACGCACTTGTCAGATGTGCCATGGAGCTTATATGATTTTTCTTAGTCCCAGGGTACTTCTAAAGTGAATGACATCAGCAGGTCTAGTAAAGTAGGGTGATGGGACAATTACAGGGCAGTATGCAAATCAAAATGGCATAACCCACACAGTATATGATTGTCTCTGACACACACTTGCTGGTATTGAAATTAGAACCCCTGCCTATCTAGGTATGTATACTATAGTGTTATGCAGTGATCACACGCACTACTGAGCTTACTGGGTTGACAACTGCCCAAAGGTGCTGATGACTGCCTGGCTGAGGTGAACTGTTACAGGTGCCAGAAATTCTGCCTTCAGTCTTTCCCTTAGATCTTGATAGTTTTTTATTTCCTGTACTTCAAATAGCCTAATGGCTTTGCACTTCAACAGGTTTATTTATCAGGTATTCTAGCACACATGAGAGCCATCAGCAGTCACTGTTCCACACAGAATTAGCTTCAGTACTTAATAGTTATGATCACCCCTCCTGGCATGATTAAAGTGCAGTTCTCAATGCTTTTGCCCATTAACCTGGTGCACTTTCGCATTCTGAGACACTGTTGAAACTGCCTCTTGTACATAGATAACCCTCTCTTCTAAACTCACAACACTCAGACTTGTGAGAGATACCTCTATATCACCATATTGGAGGATGTGCAATCTCCAGTGAAGACTGCACTAGTTGGTAAAGAGGAGAAGGGTCAACACCTGTGACACATTACATGGAACACATACCTCTCCAGAACACACAGTATCACAGCTCTGACATACAAACAATAATCACACACCCACCTTCACAGTGGCACTCAATAGACATTTACCCAAACAGTGGATTCCACCAAGACAGACATACACTCGACCACCACAACACAGCACAAACCACAAGACACAGATCTCACCTATATAGTGTGCCCCTCACCCTAAGCCCCAAAGGCTAAACACCTTGCCTGATACAGTCATCATAGGTGACTCAATTGTGAGGCAGCTGGATGTGCCACTCACTGGTTTGAACATGGAGGAGGTAATAGTCAGCTTTCTATCAGATGCCAGACTCCAGCACATAACACACCCAGTCAGGTCACTCCACAACTACAAGTATCACTCTGTCATTGTCCATGTGTGTGTGGATGACCTGAGATGTACATCCATGGTCTAGATGAAATGAGACATGGTGGAGGTCTCATATTATGTGGGCCAAGCATGTATGACAGTAGCCCTGAGCAGTATACTACTGCACCCTGAATGCTAACACAGTACAAACAACAAATGATTGACTTCAACAATTGGCTTATGTGTCTGGTGTCACTGCCATGGGAACCAGTATCTGTCTGCTTGGGATGACAATATTGACAGACTGACATGGCTTGACACAGATGGCCTGCATCTGTCACCCCTGGGTTCTGGGTATTGGCTAAGTGTCTTGTCACTCCTATAGTGGGTTTTCAGTGGTGGCCCAGATCATACTGCCACCATAACAGCTACACATATATGCAAATGGAGGGTCATGCTGCTCAACAATAGACATCTACATATCGAGATGCAGCCACTCACAGCACTCCTCAAAATGGTAAACATTGCCATTTGTGCTGTAACAGACACCTGTTTTACAGCAGCAGACAGCACCCCTGCACAACCAGCCTACAACTCATTCCACACCTGTCAGCACCAAAACATGGGCCACAGCTCCAAAGGCGGTAGTGTGTCCATATTGATAACAGATATGCAGACATACAGAGTACTATCCCAGTATAATGCATCTGACATACGTCAGGTACAACTGGCATTGGGTGGTAGTGCAATCCAGGTCTTAGCTTGCTATAGGTCCACATCCATGTCCCTAGACTCTCAAGCCACATTCCTCAACACAGTGGAATCTATCAAGGTCCAACCCAACACTCACACACTAGGGGAGTTCAACTACCCCTCCATCAAGTGGGAAAGATACTCATACACCAATACACTGGCCCAACACTTCATGGAATACATCAGTTACAATACCCTGGACCAGCCCATACTGACACCCAGTAGAGGAAGCAGCATTCTTGACCTATGTTGATTACCAACATATGGGGCCATTGAGTGACAACAGTAGTGAATTGCTTCCTGGTCAGATCAAACACAGAGTAATCACCATGGTAATCCATGTCTCAACCATTATTCCTGCAAAGGTAACCACTTTGGACAGCATTTCCACACCTGAGTTTGGACTCATAAGAATAGAGGTGGCTAACTTCACAGCACCCATGCCAATGGAGAATGCCTGCATGACTGCTAAATCATACACAAGTACACTGTACAAACAAGTACATCAATGCATGGAACTAGCCATACCCAACAGAACCCTGATATGTACCTCCAAACACTGGAGGCCAATCAGGTGGTCCCCTGCCATTAATAACCTGTACAACAGAAGTTAGACATAGTTGCAGAAAAAGGTGGAGTCCCAAGTGCGGTAGAACACCCTTATTACCCTCATCAACAACTTGAGATCTCTCATGGAATCATCTAAAGCTGCATATGATGGCAGAATTGCAGCAGAAACTGACAACAATCACAAATACTTTGACAGTTATATCAAGAACCTCCACATCAATACCCGTATGTGCTCTGAGTTATTGCACAATGCTACCTCCTATACTGTGCAAAGAGATACTGGCAAAATTGTTGCCAACACATTCAGTGCCAGCTTTACTCCTATCTCCCCTTAGGGGAATGCTCAGAATGGCAGAGGAATGCCAGCCACCCAGGGGTAATCCTCCCAGGTTACACCTGCTTTGTCCACAGGTTAGAATACAGCTCCCATGGGACCCCAAATAATCCCAGGCTGTATTCTACATGAACTACAGTGAAACCTGGCAACACCTGTGTGTGCTCAGTTCAGTCACAGCCTCACCTTAGGATTTGTCCTTCCTAGATGGCACACTGCTACAGTCATCCCTCTCCATAAAGGTGTGGGAACTACGGACCCTGGGAATTATCAGTCCATTAGCCTTATTTGTGTGATATGTACAGCTATGGAGTGCATCATCAGGGACCTGACAAATATATAGGTAATCTCCTAACTCTGGACCCCACACAGTTCAGCTTTGTGAAAGTGAGATTATGCCTGCTCACCCTGTTTGGGCTCTTTGAGTCAGTCACCAGGGTTGTATATCAGAGTAAAGCAGTGCATACAGCCTACATCAATCTGGCCAAGCCTCTTGATAGCATTCCTCAGTCAGAAGTTATTGTTGAACCTACCAAAGTAGGCATCAGTCCCTATATCTCTGGGGTGGGGTTGCAAATTGGCTCACAGATAGAACCCACAGTCTGAAAGTAGCAAGCTCCAAGTCAGACTGCCAGCCAGTCATGCATGGAGTCCCACAGGGATCAGTACTGGGTACTGTCCTGTTCAGCATCTAGTTCTTAGGACTCCAGGCCAACACAAAGGAACTCAGGCTGACCAAGTTCACAGACAAGTACAATCTGGGAGCTATCATTAACTCCATAAGTGATGCAGAGATCCTACAGAAAGATTTCACTGAGACCACTGACTGGTGTGGAAACCATGGCCTTTAGTTTAGCACCACAGAATGCATCATCGGCCCCTTTGGTAAAATCTCAGCTCCCACTAAGTACCACATTGATGGGTGTCTACTGAACATTTTAGTTGTTATTAGAGAACTGGAGACACAGGTTGACAGCAACCTGTCCTTTAACCACCACATTGCCACTGTGGTCGGGAAATCCCTCTATGTGGCACATGTCATTACTAAGAGTTTTGCATCCAGGAAGAAAGAGGTCATCATCTCTGTGTACTCTTCCCTCATTAGACCACTCATCTCATATACTGGCCCATTTGGCATGTACATCAGTAGACACCTGCAACAGCTGGACAGGGCACAGAAGTACCTAACAATGAGGATCCTAGACATTCAACACCTGTCCTACACAGACAGACTCAAAAGACTCCAGCTATTCTCTGTCTCTTGTCACCTACTTAGAGGCAATCCCTGCTTGACTTGAAGAGGCATGTCTGATCCAGCTCTTTTACAACTGCTACATCTAAACACATCCCAGTTTCTCTGCACCACATACTGCAGGGACATCAGCCTCATTACCACAGTCAACACAACATGCTGGGGGGACAGATTCATCACCCAGAGACTGGAAATGCCCTGGAATAGACTTCCCGTACATGTCAAGCAAAGCACCTAGATGACCTTGTTGTAGAGATATATTGAGGAGTGGATGGGTAATACAAAGTTTACCCCAGGGATCAGTACAGTGGCTGTACCTGCTGGAGGTACTGATAACTAACATCAGGTGGGACAATGGCAGGGCACATCTATGACCTAGGCTTGTAATGGCTCCAGGGCCATTAGCCTAGTACACAGCTATGTACATACCTCTCAATCTCTTAGAGCAAGACATCTGGACAAAGCCATAAATAAAAGTGAATAAAAGGCCCCAAAATAGGGACACTTTTTAAATATTGCTCCTACAAACTTAGAAAGTGTATAGAATAACAGATTTGGCATAGGCAAGACTTGTCTGAAGGTTATAAAGTCTGAAACTCAGATGTCTGTCATTATTTTCTAACTTCGATTTTTTACTGATTTGCCACTACTTTGCCAGAAAAGCATAAGGATGTCAGAAATAGACCAAACATATGAGGCAGGCATCTGGACATTGTGCAAAAATCTGTACAGTTGAGAGGTATGCCTATGTACCTATAAGGGGGGGGGGGTGACATCAGCATGACTGATAAAGTAGGCCAATGGGTGGTTAAGTTATCAAAAATGCTTATTCATACAAACATACACGCACTTATACCCCCCACACACATTTGCCATATCTGAGAATAGAACCCCTGCCTATCTAGTTCTTTGTACTCCAGTGTTACACAGTTATCGCATGTGCTACAGAGCTTGCTGGCATCACATCTGGCCAAAGGTGCTGATAGGGGGAATGACATCAGCAGGCTTAATAAAGCAGGCTTGTGGATGTGAGACTTATCAAAATACTTTTTCTTATAAACACACACACACACACACACACACACACACACACACACACACACACACACACACACACACACACACACACACACACACACACACTCACTCATTTGCCAGATCTGAGATGAGAACCCCTGTCTATCTAGTCATGTGTACTATAGTGTTACACACTTATCACACATGCTATGGAGCTTTCTGTGATGACAGCTGGCCATAGGTAACAATAAGGGGAATGACATCAGCAGGACTGATACACTGGGGCACTGGGAAGTGTTGTGGGTGTGAATGGCCTAAAACTGTTTCACCTACAAAAAAACAAACATAGAACCCCTCATTCTCACATACATAACTGTCACACACATAGTTTCCAGCATTGAGATTAGAACCTCTACTATCTAGTTATTTGTACTATAGTGTTATGCAGTTATCACACATGCTACAGAGCTTATAGAAGTGATCAGTGTGCAATAGTACTTCTAAGGTGAATGACAGCAGCAGATGTTGTGAAATAGGACAATGTGAACATAGTGAGTGGGAAGAGTCTCCTAATGTTTGGACCTATGGAGACACACACACACAGGCAGATGATGTGATATTATAAACTTATCATCAGTACTGTTATACAATGGGGCTCACCTTTTATGCTAGCATGTACAACTGCTTACAACTGGTATGGCACTATCCACAGGAGGACATCACTGTATGCCATTCAAGGTATCCGTGTGTGTGTGATTCACTCTGTCTGTGTCCCCCTGTGTCTCTCTCTGTATCACTGTCTGTCTCTCAGTTCCCCACATCTATGTGCATGTATGCTTGACATCTGTAGTTATCTGTTGCCCATATATATATATATATATATATATATATATATATATATATATATATATATATATATATATATATATATGTGTGTATCTGACACAGCATATGCAGATATATCACATATGGGCCACCTACAGCTAACTGAGGGTATTCCTGTCTGATGTGTGTGTGTGGGGGGGGGCAGTGGAGGTGTACATAGCTGTCTGTATGCACAGAAAGATATACACAATACAGTCACATATTCCGATGTGGGTTCCAACATGTCCTGTGAGTCTCTAAGTGTAGGAGCATGCCCAGTGTGACCTTCTATAGCTAGGGTGAGACTCCATTCCAGAGATAGGTGTACTCCAGTCCAGGGTGCTGTGTACTACAGCTATACCTCTCAGGAATACACAGCAGTTTCGTCAGGGTACTTGTTCTGTTTAGCAGATATTTTCTGATATATCCATAGTCTGTCACTGGAATGTATTATGTCATTACCTAGTGCCAGACATCCAGAGATCATCACAGTGCTTTACCAGAGGAACACTAGTTGTATGATGCATAGACCAGTATTGAGGGCAGCTATGTAAGTTCTTCCCAACAAGGCCATTTGTGAGGTGTGGCTACAGGTAGTGTAGTAATGACACAGTTGTGTAAACAGTCCAGCAACCTGGTGATATGCTGTCTGGGGATCTCCTGCTTGTGTGGTATCCTTCTAACCTAAGATGTCATATCCTTGTGTGTGCATACCTCTGAACTGTACATTTTTAGGCAGGTTGTCCATGTGTTTGGCTAGAGGTTCCATCCTTTCTATGTAAACATGTGTTTTTATGGCAAGTTAGTTACATATGATTGAAATGTGATGTTACATGATAATACAGACATTACTGTTTCAGAATGCATTACCTTCAGACCATTTCCACTACTACAAACCCCTCACCCTACCAACTTTCTCAGTATGTAAAGGCAATATTTACAACACATGCCTATCATTGTGCCTTTGTTCCACTTTTAATTCTGCCCTTGTCAAGACATCTTGCTTTCAGAGGTTGGGAGTTAATGGTGTGGGCACAGAGTGCATTCAACTGTGCAGGCATGTCCATTCTTTGTAAAAGCATACATAAGAAAACAGGATTATTGAGAACGACCAATGGTAACAGTACCACAGAGCACTTATATTCACAAAGGTCCTGACACCTCTGCTACACATCCTTCAAGATGTCACTAATATGTTTAGTATATTCCACATAGCACTATGACTTCCAGGTATGTCAGTGGCAGAGCAGTGGGTGCCACTGACATGCATAAAAGTTGGTGCTGCTGTTATCTGAACATGGCCCTGTCAAAGGCAGCACTGTATCTAGGGCAGTACAGGACAACCTACAGGAGAACATGCTGGGCAGATCCAGACAGTATTAACCACACATACACATAGCTCATTGACCCCTGCATATTGTAGACAGGCAACATGTTTTAATGTGTATTGGTACAGCACTGCCAATGTGTGCTATGCTACTAGTTCCATGCATACATATATGTTACTGAATTTGTGCGGATATATGGGAGGCACACCTGTCAACTGTACACATTTGCACAGACTGTGCTGATATTTGCTTTACATTTTGGTTCCATTTACCAAACTATAGCGCCCTGTCTTGGGGAGTGGAAGCATATCAGTACAGAGGCCAGGTTAGATTGTACTGGCATACATTTGAGTTTCAGAATACCCTTCATAGCCTTACTGCAACTGAAGGTCCTGCTGTGTTATGACTGTGTGAGTCTGTAGGGGGTTAATTCAGCATTGCTGCCATTTGTTTGTCTTCACCAGATATTTCTCTGAGGTTATGGGACCCCCACCCTGACAGCCATGCCTGTGACCTATGACCCCCAGTTAGTTGTCCCCACACATATACTGCAGTGGGATTTGCCACCTTGGGTACTACTGCATAGTGTGTGGAGGCCAGTTTTGGCCAGACATTTCCTGATGTCCCACATAGCTGTCAGTTGTGTGCTGTTATCCCAGTATGCCACCCAATTTGCTTGCATGCATGCAGCATTACTATAGATATGCTAGCAGAACATATTATTCCATTCCTTTATTGTTAAGAAGACTGACTTACCTTGTTCTTGCATCAGCTGTGAGGACGGCGCTTGAGGGCTACCTATGTTGGATGCACACAGTACACTGCCTATACATGGTAAGTTACAGGTAATACGGTGTATGTGTCATCCATTTTACTGTGAGTGCAAGACAGAGAGAGGTGTCAGTCCCTGGGGTCCCTACAGTGTCAGTATGTGTGCTATGCATTGCCTCTTTTGTGACCATACTGGGCATGCCTCTGTCTGCCTATGGGGGTAGGCTCAGGGGCCTCCGCCTGTGAACCCCTCTGTGCCTGTGGGACCTTGGCAATGGTAATGGGCTGTGTGGCCCTTACCCATGCTGTTCCTGCTGCAGCTGTTTCTGCAGGACTATATTGTGTAGCATGGCACATACTATGAACATGTGTGCACATACGGCTGGAGAGTACTGCAAGGATCCATCAGATATGTCAAGGCAGCGGAACTGTGACTTGAGCATCCCAAACACACACTCTATAATGATCCTGGTTTGTGCGTGTGCCTCATTATGGCATTCTTGTGTGGGTGTGTGTGCATTTCTGATGGGTGTTATCATCCACGGCTCCAATGCATAGCCAGCATCCCCCACCAGATGGCCATATGGGATGCCCCCACTGGCAAATGCCTGGTGCAGCTGTGACGAATACCAGATGTGGGAGTAGTGACAGCTTCCAGGGCTGCCAGCATGCGCATTCATGATAATGCCCTGGGCATTGCACAAAACCTGTCAGTTGATGGAGGGGAACCCCTTGCAGTTTATGTTGACTCTACCCTGTTCACTGGGTGGTGCTTTGATGTGGATGTGCGTGCAGTTTATGGCACCCAGTACCTCCGGGTATTGTTCTACAAGGCGGAGGAGAGGCATATTTCTGGTCCTCTCCTCACGGGTGTTGGGGAAGTAAATGTGCTTACCAGCATGTGTTAGCATGGCATCCAGGAAGTGGTGGAGTACCCTGGATGCAGATGCCTGTGAGACACCCATGCTATCCCCATTAGGTCATTGGAAAGTACCTGTAGCTAGAATTGTTAAGGCTACACATACCTTGGTATTCACAGGGATGGGTTCCGCTCTGTTGGCTCTAGCTCTAAGTTGAGGCCGGCACAGCTCAGTGATTTGCTGAAGTATGTCTCTGTCCACCCTGTCGCACTCTACTATCTCTAGATCATGTAGCCCCTGGTAGGTTACCCTGGGTCTGTACACTCTTCTCCTCCTCTTGGTCTGTGGCAGTTGTCAGCATTATCACCCTCTCTGCCATCAGCGTCTAGCACATGGCAATGTCAGCCCCTAAAATTTTCCAAGTTAAAATTCCCCTGCATGTATATACCAATGGTGCAGAGTTTGTGGGAAAAAACAGACTGTAAAGTGTTTCCATACTTTATACCATTGTGCTGCAGATGCTGCCTCTATGATTGGCTGAGTATGATAGTTTCCAGCTGCTAGCTATATTACTCATGGCTTTGCTTTGGTCACTATGAGTGTTAGAGGCATTAGTGTTGATTTGTGCATGATTGGCTTTATTCTGCTGTTGCCCTTTTTGTAATTAATTTTTACTTGCATCTCCTCCCATTTACAGCTATGCAGCCACCAGCCAGCTGTATTATATTTGCATGTCCCATTCTGAGTTGCAAGACTCCCATAGTAGTGATTTCTACTTCATTTCATCTTTATTTTGTTTTGTTGCCCTTTATTTTTTTATTTTACATCTCCTCCCATTTTCAGCTCTGCAGCCACCTGCCAGCTGTATTATATTTGCATGGCCCATTTTGAGTTGCAAGTATCCCATAGTAGTGATTTATACTTCATTCCTCCTTTATTTTATGCTGTTGCCCCTTATTTTTTATTTAACATGTCCTCCCATTGTCAGCTTAGCAGCCACCTGCCAGCTGTATTATTGAGTGCTTTCGTTGGCCCATTGTGAGTTGCAGACTCCCATATTGTTGATTTGTACAACGTTTCCCTTGTTCTGCTACTTCCTTTGCCTTTTCCTGTATCCTTCCTCTTTGCACCTGTAGGTACTGTAAACAGCATAAAATGTTCCTCCCCTATGCTTGAACACACTCCTCAGTTCATGGAATAAGAGTAAACAGCCTCATACACACGCCCCTCACTTGGCTGTGCTTAGTTAAGCTGACACCAGCCAACGGAGCTCCAATGTGCTTACAGCAAGCATGACACACCCCCTTTTCATGTTCCTTGTTCCTTCTACCTACACGATTGTGTTAGAGCACCTACACAGTTAGGTGCAGTCTGACACACAAATTCCTGAGAAAGTTGTGATTTTGTATAAGCATTAACATACCACACTGCACTAATCACGAGCCTTCCCCCTTAGCAACCACTGTTCCCTGCCAATGTTTACTTTCTGGATGCCATTGACTATAATGGCAAAATGCAGAAAGTTGTAATAATGAGGTACCCCCCATTTCTACATATTCTCCCCCCTCCCACTAGCGTATCAATTCCCCTGCCCTCAATGGCTGAGATCGGCCAACAAAAATAAGATTTTTTTTTTTTTTACATGGTTTTGCACGGCAATGGCCATATATTTGGCCATTGGCATACATAACCTGATTAATACATGCTTTCTGGAGCACTAACATGCCTCCATTGTGTAATTTGCAGAAATGTATTTGTTTAGTAACCGAATGTATTTTTGCAACTTACACTTTTCTGGCACGGAGACATGTCACTTTGCTGGATTGCTAACCCAGTTCATTTGCATGGTTTTCAACAGCAAATGAGCTAATTAGCATCCAACATGGCTTTCCATGCTGGAACAGTGTAGGGTCACTCATGCATGTGAAAACGGCACTTTTTTGGATCACAAAGCAGCCATTTTCCATGCAGGAGTGGCTACACTCTTCCTGCATGGAAAATACTGCTTCATGAATCCCGGGGAATGTTTGTTGACTTTTTTCTTTTGAATTGTCAAAAATGTATTTCTATTTTTGTTTTGGAGCTTTTCTCCCCTGGCCTCCACTGAAAATGGGCATTTTATTTCCCATATGAACTTTCCTGATAAACAAAAGCAAATAACGTATTACACTAACATTACAGCTACATTATGGGATATTGTCATAAATATTGGCATATTTAAATGTTTTAAGACTACATGTTTAAACGTGAATATTTAAATATGTTAATAGTATTCTGGAGAAATAAAGGTAGAAAGTAATAACACATACCTGTCTCCCTCCGTTGCTTCTCAAGCCTGTGCATATGCTCTATGCACAATGCACAATTTTTGACGTGGTCTTCAACAGCTGCAAACAGGAAAATATGATGTATCACAGCAACAGAAGGATTACATAATAACAGCTATGTACACAACAGAACTGGGATTATTACATGTTAGCTAACATAGACATACATTACAATATCACGCTTTGCATATTCAGTCATTGATATGTCACTTTCCTTACTTTGCATACATGAGGATTACTGTAGACAGACAGAATCATAAGATCATATGATCATAGGAAGTTAATAGGCTAACAGCCCTTGGGATCTTACAAGCCTAGCCAAGTTCAACCCTTATTTCCACAATCGTCACCTATTGCCCCTGTCCGAGAGGGACACAGGTGGAACCCCCGGGGTGAATTTATGTTACCTATGCAATTGTCCAGATTGTGTTTGAAGAGGGCCAATGACGTGCTCTGTCTGACATGAAGTGGGAGTCTATTCCAAAGGTATGGTAACCTCTGGGAGCAAAGCTGTCCATCCAGCAGGCTCTATTAATGCCACATACCAGGTTAAAGTCTTTAGAATGAGTAACCTGTGTACCATTTGACTTGCAGATATGCACCATTTCCAATAAAGCAGGGTCAGAGATTGCCTTATATACAAGGCAGAGATTGCCTATGAGTAGTCTGTAAGAAACAGAATAAAGTGACAATGATTACAGATGATCCACATTGGGCAGATGCTGAAGACCTTGAAGCTTGCTTGTGAGAAACCTTTGTGGGCTCTCCAATTGCTACAGGTGCTTGGAAAGGTACATACCAAATGGGGCATTGTACTCAATTATTGGTCTGATGAGGAAAGAGTACAGGGAGGTTATAATTTCTTTTTTCTGTAAGCAATGCCCTTACTTATGAGATAAGCAATACAGAATGCCCTTCTTACCACTGTGGATACATGGAGATCAAAGGTAAGGTTGCTGTCAACCTGTGTGCCCAGGTCTCTCACCACTGACGTGCCTAGGATGTTGCTATGGATGTGGTAGTTAGCAGGACCATCGCTCTTACTGAAAAGGATGATAATATTTTTTTTTGCATTGAGTTTAAGACTATTACTTTGGCACTAATCATTTGTTTGTGTAAGCCCCTTTTGTAGGATGCTGACATCATTTGGAGATTATATGACTGCTCACAGTTTTCAGTCAACAGCAAACTTTGTCAGCCACAGACCTCTAGTTTTTGCTTGTACTTTGGAGAAATAGATTATAAACAGGAGAGGTCCCAGGACTGAGCCCCACTGGATACAGGTCTGATGTTGGAGGTGTAGTCCCCTATTTTGACTATATGGGTTCTAACAGTGAGTCAGTTAGTGACCCATCTAATGATATAAGGATTGATACCTAGCTGGGTGAGTTTGTCAAAGATGCATGAGTGGGGATATTGTCAAAAATCTTGGCTAAGTCTAGGTAGGTTGTATGCACAGATTTCCTCTCGTCCAGGGCCTTGGTGACTGTCTTGAGGAAGTCCACCAGGTTGTTTAACAGGCATGATTTCCCTTTGGCAAATCCAAACTGAGTAGGGTCAAGTGTTTGTAGAATGCCTATATTTTTGGTGATAAGGTCCATGATGATTCACTCCATGGCCTTGTAGATAAGGCTAGTCAGGCTAATATGCCTATAGTTCCCAGGGTCAGTGGAAGCACCACCTTTGTGCAAGGAAATGATGATGGCCATTTTCCATTCAGCTGGGATGAAGCCAGTGCTTAGACTATGAATGATTAAGAAGAGTACCCACTGGTGTTACTAATTCTTGTTGAAGCCCATGTAGGATGCAGCCTGGCATGTTATCAGGTCCCATAGATGCTGTACTTTTGGTATTAGAGAGGACATTTATGACCTGCTGTTTAGAGATACAAGGTAGGGAAGAGGTGATAGGGATGTCATGGGGTACATGTGACAGGGACAGGGAAGTGTGTAAGAGTTGTTACAGCTTAAATGGGGTTCTTTAAGCTGGTAATATGAGACCAGTCAAAAGTTGTTAGGTGTTTTTTTTTGAGGTTGTCTATATTGATGGTGGATCTGGGTCTGAAGGTATCTACTTTGGGGGAAAATTTTGGTAACTGGTGGATAATTTGGAAGGTTATTGGGGAGTAGTCACTAAATGAGGGTGGAAGAACAGATATACCAGAGATGATTCGCAGGAGTTGTTAGTGATTAGCTTATCCAGGATGGAACAGTTTTTGGTTTGAAGATTTAGATGAGTAGTGCAATTGACTAACTGAATAAAGTTAATATTGTCTAGAAATTCAGCAATGTCATTTCTCAAGGGATCTAGGTATTTTAGGTTAAAATAACCTAGAATAACAATATTTAATGCTTGCAGACACTTCTTGGGGAGACCCAAGAAAATATTTTTTCTAATGGAAGGAATTTTGACCAGAAAGGGAAACATATTTTTAATTTCCAGGCTTGGGGTGATTATTTTTTAATTACATTACAGTAAAAGGTGTGGTGAATTAATCCATTTCAGTGCATACTAGAAATTAAATGTATGTGGAAATAATGAAGTAACTGAACAAAGTATTCATAAACGGGATCCTTGGTAAATTTGACCTGAAGTGACTGAGAAGTTCTTGTGGGGCTACAGCACATGACAGAAGGTTATGTGAAACAGGTGTCTGTATCAAAACTGCCGAATGACTGAAAGTGACACTACGAGTGAAAAGATGATGCAGTTTTCACAAAAATTGCTTATGCTTACACTAGAATGTGGCATGAACAGAGGTGGATTCAAAGTGCTTTAGACCAGTCTTTGGAGTTTGAAATTTTCTATTGCTGCAGTGACAGAGGTTGATATAAAGAATAAAGCTCTGTCAGGATGATATTTGGTGAGGTTTCTGTTTTTAAGAACAGAAAAGCTTAGATTTTACATTTAGTGTTAGTGTTGTACTAGGCACATGGCACCATTAATTCATTGTCATGCTGTGTAACTTTTTGACATTACTTATGCAACAGATCTTTCTTTTGGAAAACTATCACTCGACTTTGATAAATATGAACAAAAACAGTGTTAGAAAGATTTTTCTTATTCACAATCTAACAAAACATATAAAGAAAAACATAATTTATGCTCAGGAATGACTTAAAAAAAGTGCATAATGCTGGATGGGTGATCCAAAATGACTACTAAATGACAACCCCTGTCTTAAGCATTGCAGAAATATTCCAAATTCTACTGGAAAATTACTTGAAAAAATGACAAAAGGGAGGGCAATCTGCTTCGGACAAAGAGATTTTAAGATTCATGAAAAATTGGTAAAAGGAAAAACATTTTCTGTCAAAACATTTTGATTTGAAATATATGACTCTGAATATACAAATAACTGAGTTTTTCAAAATCTTTTTATGAGAAAATGTTATTAAAAAGACTTTCAGCAAATGTTAACTTTCATATAGGAAGTGCAAGCTTCAAAATAAATTAGGCAACTTATGAGATACCACTTTCAGGCAGGCAGAAATGTTAAAATGCTTGATAGAAAAAAAACAAAACATTCAGCAAGAAGACACAGACAGTGCAATGAATGATGTAGATGGAAGAATTAAGGAAGAAAAAGAATCCCATAGACAATACCTACACCACCACCACCACAATCACCACCTACAGGGCCTATTACCATTCTAGGGGATTGTGTAAGTCCAATTATTACTGATACGTTGGTTAACAAGGATCTATCTAAAGCTAAAAACACTGCCTCCATGGGACCAGATGGTGTCCCAGGCTGTGTCATACGCGAGCTCCAAAAGGAATTAACCCTGCATCTTAATACCCTGTTCAGTCTCAGCCTCTCCACAGGATATGTGCCCATAGAATGGCACACAGCAATGGTGGTCCCGCTACACAAGGGTGGGGCCACAACTGACCCTGGGAACTACCGACCAATAAGCCTGACCAGTCTGATCTGTAAGGCTATGGAGCGAATCATTATGGAACTCATAAATGGAGAGATTAGGAACCTCCAGTCGCTGGACCCCACACAGTTCGGCTTCGTCAAGGGTAGATCATGCCTCCTGAACCTGGTGGATTTCTTTGAGACAGCTACTCAGGCTATAGATAAGGGAAAGGAGGTACACACAGCGTACCTTGACCTTGCTAAAGCATTTGACACCATTCCCCATTCAGGTATTATTGATAAGTTCACCAGCCTGGGCTGTTTTTAAAGTTTGTCCTGTTTGTTACATTTACCTGTTGAGGCTACACACTCAAGTGTGCTAGCATGTGTTACATATTTATTGCATTTTCCTGCTGTTTATTTGCAAAAAAAGAAAACAAAAAAAATTATCCTTGTTTCCCACCTTTCCTGACCTAGAGTAGTCCAAATACAGGCTTTGCTTTATTCTGGACTTTTGGAAAGTTCCTGTGTTGCCCATTTCCTTTCTTGGATAAAAGGAGGCTTCTTTGTTCACCAGTGGGAGTGAGGAGCTTAGAGCAGCCTATCTATCCCTGGAGGAGTGTTCCCAGCCCAAGAATCTGGTAGTCTATTGGCCGTTTTGGGCCAATTTCTAGCTCTTTGAAGTCCCCCTGTATAAAACCCGCTTTGGCGTGGTTTTTGCGCTTGTTACTACTCAGCCAAGCTCCTCGTGGTCCTGCAGAGTGGTGCTAGCAGCAGAGAGGCTAAAAGAGTGACTGCTTACCTGATAAAAGTGTTTTTTCCTGCTACTACCTGGGCGACTGTCCAATCTAGCTAAATAGCAAGTATTTCTGCTTCTTTAACTGTTTTAAACTGTTTAAAGTTGTTTTTGCACCTGCACTTTTAAAGTTTGTCCTGTTTGTTGCATTTACCTGTTGAGGCTACACACTCAAGTGTGCTAGCCTGTGTTACATATTTATTGCATTTTCCTGCTATTTATTTGCAACAAAAGAAAAAAACAAAAAAATTATCCTTGTTTCCCACCTTTCCTGACCTAGAGTATTCCAAATACAGGCTTTGCTGTATTCTGGACTTTTGGAAAGTTCCTGTGTTGCCCATTTCCTTTCTTGGATAAAAGGAGGCTTCTTTGTTGACCAGTGGGAGTGGGGAGCTTAGAGCAGCCTATCTATCCCTGGAGGAGTGTTTCCAGCACAAGAATCTGGTAGTCTATTGGCCGTTTTGGGCAAATTTCTAGCTCTTTCAAGTCCCCCTGTATAAAACCCGCTTTGGCACGTTTTTTCTGCTAGTTACTACTCAGCCAAGCTCCTCGTGGTCCTGCAGAGTGGCGCTAGCAGCAGAGAGGCTAAAAGAGTGACTGCTTACCTGATAAAAGTGTTTTTTTTCCTGCTACTACCTGGGCGACTGTCCAATCTAGCTAAATAGCAAGTATTTCTGCGTCTTTAACTGTTTTAAACTGTTTAAAGTTGTTTTTGCACCTGCACTTTTAAAGTTTGTCCTGTTTGTTGCATTTACCTGTTGAGGCTACACACTCAAGTGCACTAGCCTGTGTTACATATTTATTGCATTTTCCTGCTGTTTATTTGCAAAAAAAGAAAAAAAACAAAAAAAAAAATCCATGTTTTCCGCCTTTCCTGACCTAGAGTAGTCCAAATACAGGCTTTGCTGTATTCTGGACTTTTGGAAAGTTCCTGTGTTGCCCATTTCCTTTCTTGGAGAAAAGGAGGCTTCTTTGTTCACCAGTGGCAGTGGGGAGCTTATAGCAGCCTATCTATCCCTGGAGGAGTGTTCCCAGCACAAGAATCTGGTAGTCTATTGGCCGTTTTGGGCCAATTGCTAGCTCTTTCAAGTCCCCCTGTATAAAACACGCTTTAACACAGCTTTACGCGATTTTGTACATAGTGCAGCATCGGGCAGCGCTGCTTAATTGGGTTTAAACCATTCTCGGCTCCACAAAGTCTGCTCTTCACTTTTTCCCTTAGAACTGCTCTAGTTCTCATAATAAACACCATATTCCTACTCTAAAGCCCGACACTTGCTCACTAAAGCAATTATATAAGTCAACACTAAAAAATTAAAAGCACTACACCCTCACAAACTCCCCTTGAGTACCTTACTCCCCATTGGCCCTTTTTTTCAATTTTAAAGGAGTTCCCTGTACTATTCTAGCATGTCCAAAGGTCAGTTGGCAGTATCCTCTCCAGTCCAGCTGGTGAATCTGGGAATCTTGAGGCAATGTTACAACTGCCTCATGTACACAGACGACCCTTTCCTCCTCCCAACAAGTTCCAACATATGTGAGAGATGCAACCATATAGCCAAACTGGAGGCTCAGCTCTCTCAACTCAGTAGTGGTGTAACCAGTCAGGAGGAGAAGGTATCCACACTCACTACAATTCCAGTCTCACATAGACCTACCGCGACAGCAAACCAAACACATAAACACACAAAAACATACTCGGAGGCTCTAAATAAAATTCTGCCTAAGCAGCAGAGACCTCCAAAGCAGACACCCAAGCAACCGCTACCCCAAAACAAAACACGTGCAACACATAGTTCACAAAGCCAGTGTGCTGAACAGTCACAACCCTTAAGGCTGAACAACACACCTGATACACTTGTAATAGGTGATTCTATCGTCAGGCACACTAACGTCCCGCTCACCAGGCTGAACAAGGAGAAGGTCATGGTGAGCTGCCTGTCGGACGCTAGGATCCGCCACATAACACAACCACTCAGGTCACTCCAAGGCAAGTACAAATATGACTCAGTCATTGTTCATGCTGGTGTGAATGACCTGAGATGTACCTCCCTGGACTACATGAAAAGAGACATAGAGGAGCTCTCTGAGCATGTAGCCCAAGCCGGTATGACCCTGACCTTGAGTAGCATCTTACCCTCACCAAGAATGATGCCACAATATGAAGACAAGATGATCAATTTCAACAATTGCCTTTAGTATTGGTGTCATTCAAAGGGGACCCAATGCCTGGGATGACATGCTCGACAAGCCACGCTGCTTCGCTAGGGACGACTTGCACCTGTCACCCCTGGGCTTTTGGATATTGGCAAAGGCTCTTGCCACCCCCATAGTGCCTTTTTTAGGCAAGGCTGAAAAGACAAACCCACCTCCATAGGTATGACAAGGGATAAGAAACTAAGAGTAATGCTACTCAACGCCAGAAGTCTAAACCTCAAGATGCATGCACTCGAAACTCTCCTTAGCATGGAGAACATCGATATCTGTGCAGTAACAGAAACCTGGTTCAAGGCTCCCAAGAGCACCCCAGCACTACCAGGTTATACCTCATACCATGCTTTTCGTCCCCAAAACTCGGACCGAACCACAAAAGGAGGGGGAGTATCAATATTCGTCAAAGATACCCACACCTCCAGGTTGGTGGCACAGCACGAAGCATCGGAGACTATCCATGTGTAACTAACAGTGGGTAAAACTGTCTTCCAGTTTATAGCCTGCTACAGACCACCCTCCCAAACCCAGGAACCCCACTCGGCCTTCCTGAGAACACTGGAAAATATGAAGGTCTCTCCAAACACCATTATATTGGGCGACTTCAACTACCCAAACATAGACTGGGAGCATTACTCTAGCTCCAAAACCCTAGCCCAAAGGTTCCTAGAATTTATAAACTCAAATGCTATGGAACAACTTGTTACCACTCCCACAAGAGGGGAAAACATACTGGACCTGATCATCACCAACATGGGGACTCTATGCTCCAGACCAGAAGTGGATCCCTCACTGGTAAGATCAGACCATAAATTAATCTCATTGGATATCCACATCCTGACCGCAGCCCCTGCCCAGAAAACCACAGTGAAAAACTTCTCTAAAGCAAACTTCACACTACTCAAAACTGAGGTGGAATCCTTCAAAGCCCCTGGGCCTGTGGAAAATACGGCCCAGACCACAGAATCCTTTATAAACGCATTCTATGAACACCTTCAGGAATGCATGGATCATGCAATCCCAAATAAAACTAAGACCCAATCCCCCAAAGGCAGGCGTCCTGTCTGGTGGACCCCAGCCATAAATAAACTATACAATAGAAGAAGGAAGTTACTACACGATAGAGCAAAATCCCAAAAAGGGAAGGCATCTCTGATCAGTATTAGCAAAAAACTACGGGCACTCATAAAATCATCTAAGGCCAGCTTCAAGAGAAAAATTGCACAGGACACTAAAGATAATCACAAAGCTTTCTTTAGTTATGTTAGGAACCTGGGTGAGAATTCCCAGATATGCTCAGAATTAGTCCAAAATGACAAAAAATACACTGAACCCACAGACATTGCAACATCCTGGCCGACAGGTTCAGCGCAAACTCCCCCCCCCCACCAAAGGAGCAAATATCTATTCCAGCAGAGTGCTGCCCCCCTGACATCTCAGATGCTCAGGTAAAAAACGCCCTCTCCAAAGCAAAAAACAGAGCATCAATGGGACCAGACGGTGTCCCGGGCTGCGTCCTACATGGACTCCAAGATGAGCTGAACTCAAACATAAAGCTACTGTTCAATCTCAGCCTTACTACAGGATATGTACCCAAAGAGTGGTGTACAGCAGCAGTGGTCTCTCTCCACAAAGGTGGTGCTGCAACGGATCCTGGAAACTATCGTCCCATAAGCCTGACTAGCTTGGTCTGCAAAGCTATGAAAAGGATCATCATGGAACTCATAAATAAAGATATTGGGGACTTACAGTCACTGGATCCTACCCAGTTCGGCTTTGTTAAGGGCAGATCCTGCCTCTTAAACCTGGTCGATTTATTTGAAACAGTCACCAAGGCCATTGACGAGAGGAAGGTGGTCCACACAGCCTACCTGGACCTCGCAAAAGCCTTCAATACAATACCCCACTTGGGCATCATAGATAAGCTATCCAGCTTAAATATAAACCCCTATGTCACTAGATGGGTTGCAAACTGGCTCAAGGACAGAACCCACATGGTTAGAATTGCTGGAGCCATGTCAGACTCCAAACCAGTAACAAGTGGCGTCCCACAAGGCTCAGTCCTGGGACCTCTCTTGTTCGGTATATATTTCTCGGAGGTACAGGCCAACATGGAAGGACTGTGGCTGACCAAGTTCGCAGATGACTGCAAACTGGGTGCCATAATCAACTCTCCAACTGACACAAGCATCCTCCAAAAAGGTCTCATAGAAACAGACAACTGGCGCCAGAGCCATGGCCTCAAGCTAAATGCCAAAAAGTGTATAGTCATCCCCTTTGGCAAAAACAAAGTGCCCAAAAATTACCACATAGGTGGTAATCCATTAAGTATGGAAGAAGTAATTAGGGACCTGGGGACCCAGGTTGATAGCAATCTCTCATTTGACAACCACGTGGCCAAAGGGGTTAGAAAAACATTCTATATAGCCCACCTAATCATGAAGGGATTCACATTTAGATGAGTGGAGGTCATTGTGCTTTTTTACTCATCCCTCATCAGGCCCATAATTGAGTACAATGCCCCTTTTGGGATGTACCTTACCAGACACCTGCAGCAACTAGAAAGACCCCAAAAGTACCTCACCAAGAGGATCAAAGTGTTCAAACAGATGACATATGCTGCCCGGTTAAAGAATCTCCAGCTCTACTCGGTTGCATACTGCCTGCTTAGAGGTGATCTGTGCCTGACGTATAAAGCCATGTCCAACCCGGAATTAATGGACATGCTGCACCCAAGAAAATCCAAATCCCATCGAGCTACGTGCTCGAGGGACTTGAACCTCAGCACAGAAATAAATAGGACATGCTGGAGGGACAGATTCATAACCCAGAGACTCCCTTCACTCTGGAATAAAATCCCAGTCCAAGTTAGGCAGTCCCTCACTGACTCTCTTCAAGAGGAATCTTGATGAGTGGATGGGAGATCGTAGGTTTACCCTGGGTATCACTCCTGTGTCACTGTTAGATAGAGGCACAGTAAACTAAACCTCGAAAAAGGGCATAGTAAAATTCATTTAAATGGGTGGCGAAAGCCAAACACACTCTGGCTAGGCTTACAAATGCCCTAGGGCAGATAGCCTAGTATGAACCTATGAACCTATAAACCCTTATGTCACAAGATGGATCGCAAACTGGCTCTCAGACAGATCCCATAAAGTAAGAGTAGCGGGATCTATGTCCAAATCCAGACCAGTAACGAGTGGTGTGCCTCAGGGCTCTGTCCTGCTGCCCCTCCTGTTTGGCATATACTTCTCAGATGTACAGGCAAGCATGGAAGAGCTGTGGCTGACTAAGTTTGCAGACGACTGCAAACTGGGTGCTATAATAGAGTCTCGGCCGACATGGAGATCCTCCAGAAGGGCCTAAATGAGACTGATGCATGGTGTCAAAGCCATGGTCTCAAGCTAAATGCAAAAAAATGCGTAGTAATCCCCTTTGGAAAAAACAGAGTACCCACAAACTACAACATAGGAGGTAATCCCCTGAAATCTGAAGAGGAAATAAGAGATCTAGGGACCCAAGTAGATAGTCAGCTTTCCTTTGATAACCATGTTGCCAAAGTGGTTAGAAAATCCTTCTATGTGACCCATCTGATCACGAAAGGGTTCGCATCAAGATCTAAGGATGTAATGGTGCCCCTCTACTCTTCCCTCATCAGACCCATTATTGAGTACAATGCACCAATTGGAATGTACCTGGCTAGACATCTCCAGCAGCTGAAGAGACCACAAAGGTACCTAACCAAGAGGATCACTGGCCTCAAACAGTTGCCCTATCCAGCACGATTGAAAAAGCTAAGACTGTTCTCTGTTGCATACCGCTTTCTCAGAGGCGATCTCTGTCTAATGTACAGAGCCATGTCCAATCCAGAATTGTTGAACATGCTCCATCTTAGCAAAACCAAATCTTCTCGAGCTACACGCTCTAGGGATATAAACCTCAACACAACAATGAATAGAACATTCTGGAGGGATAGAATCCCTTCGCAGAGAATTCCCTTACTATGGAACAGGGTCCCGATCTACATAAGACAGAACCCCTCACTATCACTCTTCAAGAGGAACCTTGATGAGTGGATGGGTAACAGAAAGTTCACACCAGGGATCACACCAACAGCACTACTAGATAGGGGCCAAGGGTACCAGCTGCTAGTACAAGGGTCTAGGTAACTACTAAAGGGGCGCTGAATACCGCACAACATGGCTGGGATAATATATGCCTTCGGGCAGATAGCCCAGTACCAACCTATGAACCTATGAACCTATAATATGCACTGAAACAAAACCCTTGCCCAGGAATTCAGAAAGGGCCTCACAACTGACAGGAAGAACTGTGGCCAAAAGCATGGTTTCTGTGATGGGGAAAACTGTGATTCAAGAACACGTCAGTCATGATGAAGAAAGACCTCATTATCAGATAATTTGCATATCTCTGAATAACGTTTAACTGCCACAAGTGCAAATTGGCACACTGAAGTGGCAGTCAACACTGGCGGCTCGCACATTGTGTTGGCACAGGCATCATCCCAGTCACTCTCTCACACACACATACTCACATACAAACACTTCTTACCTGTCCTTTAGTTGACAGAGACTCCCTGATATATCTCATTACTTTTTCCCTGCTCCGCTTACATCATGGGGGATTAGTCAATCAATAATACCAGACATTAGAGTTTCATTTTTCTTACTGTTTATAAATTACATCATTATGTTAGGCTGGCTGCTCTATTAACTTAGATGTGAATACAAATAACTTTAAAATGTTTTCCTTTGTCACCTAGTGTTCCTCCCAGCTTTGTCCTGAAGCCTCCTCTCACATGGACACATCTCCATCTCTTTCAAATGTTCCTGATTTTGCAGACATC